>NW_020174268.1:1478901-1702241 GCF_003031525.2 Neophocaena asiaeorientalis asiaeorientalis | reverse complement strand
GTAGAAAGAAAGAATTAGTAGAAGAAAGAAAGAAAGAAAGAAAGGAGGGAGGCAGGGAGGGAGGGAGGAAGGAAGGAAGGAGGGAAGGAAGGAAAAACAGAAAGAAAGATGATAAAGTAAAATTAAATGCAGTAAGATAAAATATAAAGTTATTAAAACAAAATAATTATTAAGAGAAAAAAAAGAAAAAATTAAAAAAAAAAAAGGACGGATAGAACCCTAGGGTAAATGGTGGAAGCAAAGCTCTACAGACAAATTCTCACACAGAAGCATACACACACACACTCACAAAAAGAGGAAAAGTCCTGTTGCTGTGCTCTCCTCCGCGGCTCTGAAGCTTTACCCCTCTGCCACCTGCAGTCTCCGCCCGCGAAGTGGCTTCCTAGTGTGTGGAAACCTTTCTTCCTTCACAGCTCCCTCCCACTAGTACAGGTCCCGTCCCTATTCTTTTGTCTCTGTTTATTCTTTTTTCTTTTGCCCTACCCAGGTACGTGGGGGGGTTTCTTGCCTTTTGGGAGGTCTGAGGTCTTCTGCCAGCATTTAGTAGGTGTTCTGTAGGAGTTGCTCCACGTGTAGATGTATTTCTGGTGTATCTGTGGGGAGGAAGGTGATCTCCGCGTCTTTCTCTTCCGCCATCTTCCCGGAAACCTCTGAAGCCTCTTTCTGTGAATTTGGGCAACTCACTTAGAATCTTGGTCATCACAGCTTCCCTCTCAAAGTATTAATAATTATACTTGCTTTTTGTTTTGTTTTCTTCTGTATCTCAGGAATTTGGGGAAAATAAACAATAGTAAAATGTTTGAGCTCTTCATAGGGAAAAATGCAATATAATATAATTACATAATGCGCCAGGTTGGTGGTATTTATTTCTTTGTTTTTTCTACTTTAATGCTCTGGAAGTAAAGTCAGGAAAGCACAGTACCCCTCAGCCCCCTGAAAAGATTTTTCACAAATGCCGTGCATCTGAATTTTGTTTTAAGCAAAAGGTCTTTTTACTTTATTTGTTTGTTTGTTTACTTATTTATTTAAATTTTTTGGCTGTACCACAGGCACGAGGGATCTTAGTTACCCGACCAGGGATCAAACCCGCAGTGGAAGTGCAGAGTGTTGGGTTCCCTTGGAAATTTTCATTTTTGATCTTGCTTAGAAACTACAGGAAGAGAAGACATAGCTGAAGAAAGCAGGTTAGAACGGAGGAGTGGTGGTGCAGGCAGGCAGTAGGGACTCGTGCCCCAGGAGTCAGGGGGCACTAAAGGAGACAGACTGTGTCCCTGCGCTGGGGTGTGTGATGCGGCTCAAGCAAGCGGATGTGCCCCGGGTTACCGGGAGAGGTGGGGGAGGGCACGGACCGACAGCAGGCTACAGCAGGCTGCCAGAGTTCTGGTCCTCTACCAACCGGGGCAGCGTTCAAAGTGAATAGGTGGTACTGACATTCTCAGAGCTCACCAGGGGCCGTTGGAGAGAGACTAAATCCCAATCATCCGTCCGTTTTAGTGATGCAGAGGAGTGTACAACTTGTTGCATTTTAGGAGGATTTAGTGTTTTGAAATTTTAAATAAAATTTTAGCACCGGGTGATGCTTTCCAGCTTTCTAGAAAATACACTTAGCTGGGCCAGAATACTCTTTGATGATGGCAGGTAAATGAAGTGTTTGTTTTCATTATCTAAATGGGGAAAAAAAAATTGAGCTGTTTTCACATTGTATGGAAGAGATTAACTTACTGTTGATGATAACCGTTCAGATGAGTAGATGCTTCTGCATCCAGTGAGGTCTTCCCAAAGCCCCTCTGTAATTCCCATGACTGAACATTTTGTGGTCAATAAGCAATTATGTTACTCTCCTGAAAGAATGTAAGTCTCATGAAGGCAGAGATCGTGTCACGCTTGCTCATGGTTGTAGCTGCAACATCTGATATGGTACCAAACACAGAGGAGATGCTCAGTAATTATCTGTTGAATGAACGAATGGATGGATGGATGGATACGCTTCAATATAGTGCAGCTTGATGTGCTCGTATGCTGGCTGCATTCAGATGCCATCAAAGAAGTAAGTATCTTAAAATGTTGCTTATATCTACACACTGAAGCGACGTCACTCTTTATCACTCCAAGGTGATATAAAATGGAAACCATTAAGCCTTGTTTTCAAAATGCTTATCCCGCTGACTCTGATGTGCAGCCTGTAATGTCTGCACCGAGCTCTGATTTAGAGTTTTACAATTACGTTTAAGTCTGAAAGATAGTGGCCTCTCCATCAGCTCCCTCTCCATCATTTTTTTTTTTTTTTTAAATGAGACATTTCCTTATTAGGCATTGTGGAGCATAGCCTGAGGAGTTGCAAAGTTAAATGGGGATAAGTTTAATTTAACTCTTGGGTTATATGTTTAATTACATATCTTTAGGTGTATTGTAGAGACTAATCAATTTCCAGCCCAGGTTTTCATTTACTTATCTTTCTGACACATGTTTTCTTTGTTCCATTCTATAGCTTTTTCTAAAATAGAGCTGTCTTTCTCAGTTTCCTTGTCCTTGAGCAAATAACGTCTCCTTTTCCTTGCTTTAGGTCTCTTTTCTAGTAAGCAACTTGACCACATGAATTGCTACTGTCTACCTTGCTGTCATGCCTTGCCCTGTGCCCTGAAATCTGGCTGGACTTTAAACAAACAAAAATACTTGTTTATATGTGACTATGTTTATTTATTACTATTTGTTACTATATACATTGTTACTACTGCGATTACTATTATCAATAATAACATTTATTGAATACTAACTGTTCTCTAAGAGCATTATAAATATCATTTCACTTAACCATCTAATTTAGGCCCTATTAGCTAAGTACTATTCTGTCCCTGTTTCACAGATAAGGAACCCAGGGCTTATAAGTCAACTCGGTAACTTGCCCAAAGCCACTCAGGTAGTTAGTTTTAAACGAAAATTTTTATTTTGAGATGATTGTAGATATGTGTTCAGTTATAAGAAATAGAGAGATACTGTGTCTCTTTTACTTAGTTTCTTCAAATGATAATATCCTGCAAAACTATGACACAGTATCATAACCAGTGTACTGACAATGATGCCATCAAGACATAGAATATTCCCGCCACCACGAGGATCCTCCACATTGCCCTTTTTGTTATTCCCATACCCACCTCCTCTCCTCTTGCCCCCACCCCATCAGCTGTGACCCCAGCAACCACTAATCTGTTTTCCAGATTCTATAATTTTGTCATTTCCCTAGTAAATATATAAATATAAATATAGTGTGTGGCCCTTGGGGATTGGCTTCTTCTCACTCAGCGTGACTCTCTGAAGACTCATCTAAGCTGTGGCACCAGTAATTTGTTCCATTTTATTGATGAGGTGTAGTCCACTTTTTAAACCATTTTCTGTTGAAGAACTTCTGGGTTGTTTCCAGTCTTTGACTACTGTGAATAAAGTGACTATGGACATTCATGTATAGGTTTTTTGTTTGAACGTATCCCAGGTCTTTCCTGGGATAAATGCAGTTGCAAGAGTGCAGTTGGTGGTAGTTTCATGTTTAGTTTTATAACAGTTTTCCACGGTGGCTGTCCCAGTTTACATTCCCAGAAGCAGTGTATGTGTGCCCTGGTTTCTCTGCATCCTCCCCAGCATTCGGTGTTACTATTATTTTTTGCTTAGCCACCTTGATGGGTATTTAGTGGTATCTCAATGGTGGTTTTCATTTACTTTCCCCTAATTCTTTGGTGAAACGTTCTGCATCTCGGTGCACATGGCAGCATGGCTCAGGGCTGGCTGCCCCCAAGTCTGGTGGTTGACTGACTGTCCGCTGGAGTGATGAGGATGGTGGAGCCCCATGGCCTCTTCTTGTTTCCCTTCATCCAACAACCCACCCTGGTGACCGGGCAGGGTTCTGAGAGAGTAGAAGTTCACAAGGCCTTTTGAGACCTAGTTTTGGAACTGGCACACTTTTACTTCCCCTGTATTCTGTTACTCAGAGCAAGTCACAAGGCCAACCCTGATTCAAGGAGTGGAGACATAGACTATCTATCTCTTGAAGGGAGAAATTGCAAAGTCAAATATCCGAGAGTATAGATACAGGGAGGAACAGAGAATTGGGGGCTGTTTTGCAATTAATATACCACATCAGGTATCTTGTATAATTATCTTCCACCCATTTTTCCCTTCATAACACACATTAACCTTGTACACTAGTATACCTAATACACTATTTAGTGTACTTAGTGAAAATATATTTGACTAGGAGTTGGAAAGTCAGTTGTGTGTGTGTGTGTGTGTGTGTTAAGATATTGGATTAAGGGTTCTTAGTGTTATCCAGCTTATTTACAAACATTTACCTTTAACACACGCACAGTTGACTTCTGCCTAAATCTCAATGGGACAGTTAGAATTAAAGAAGATTATATTTTCATCTTTTTTGTAGTGTGTTACATAAGCTAATTTCCGCCCATCCAGTTTCAACTCAGCTGCTTCTGGGGCAGCCCCTAAATCCATCCAGCAAATCCTCACTAAGTGCCAGGTACTGGGGGTAAAAAAGAGGAATAAGATACCTGCTGAGGACTTCCAGCCCAGTGTACAGAACAATGCCGAGTGGTGGGTTGTATCTCCCATCTCATATACTTCTTTTTCCCTGGACCTCTTGCACTTATTAACTTTTTTTTCCCTTCCCAGCAGAAACGACATGGCCTTATCTTTTTCCCACTTTCCCACCCCCGGTGTGTGGTCATATATACCTCTAGGATGCTTAGAGCTCTGTCTGTGGATGGGGTGTCTCATGCCACCTGGCTGAGTGACAGTGTTCCGGCTATGGTTTTCTAATTAGTAAGGGATTTCTCCATTTCCTAGTTAATTCTGCTCATTTTAGTAATAAACCACGGGCAGCTGGAGGGAGTGCAGGTCTCACACCATAATTATTTCATGGCTTTTGTTGAAGGTCTAATGCTCTCTGTAACGTTTTTACTTCTTTTGCTAAAATCGCACCAAAAAATAATCGACATGTGTTCCTGCCATTTTTACCTACTCGACAGTTTAGAAAACAACTGTGGATAACTTTCTAATTTCATTTTGGTTGAAAATGTCGTACAGGGGAGAACAGTCTGGGTGAATGTATACCAGATGTTAGGAGCGGTGATCTCTGGCTGGCAAGTTTAATGATGATTTGTTATCTTATTTTGGCTTTGTTGTGTTTCCTAATGTTATACTGTAAAATGTATTATGGCTGTAAAAATTATTTTTAGTATGGAAGAAATTTACGGCCCACACGTAATGCTTTATGACCAGAGAGAGTGTGTGTGAGAGTGAGAGGGATGAGAGCTTCCCGGGTAGGCAAGGCCCTGACTAAGGCAGTGACAGAGGCCTCCTGAATGACTGTATGTCAACGTAGAGAAATAGGAAGCAGGTTTAGGGAGCTCTGACCAGATTTCATTCTTTGATGTTAATTCCCTATGTTTTTCGCCTGGTGTCTCCTTTTCGCTGTGCCCTTCACACGGTGTGTCATTCATGCTAAAGGATGATGCTGCTGACACTGATGGTCAGCTGGAGACGTGGGTATAGCTGAAAATGCTCACGTTCTACCCCAGATCCTTTCAATTAGAAACACGCTTTGAGGTTTTCTGGGCAGTGTGGAAGAGAGAACTGGTTTTGTGTTCTGGGGTTTGTAACAATGGTATCCTTTCTTTTATGTCCTGAGCAGATAGAGTTCTGGGGTTGTGAAGGATGGAGGAACATGTGACCTCGGAGTTTTCTATTGCAGAGAATCAGTGCAGCAAACAGGGTATGCTGCACTGTGGAGCAAGCATCGGATTTATGGTTGTGGGGTGAACAAGAACGTAAGCAGATTCAGTTATACAGGCAGTCCACATGATGTCATATGTAGAATTCAGAGTCAGGAACCTGAGACTAATCATTCAAAATACAAGTAGATACAGAGAGGACACACTCCAGTTGAAGTCCCTGTTCTGAATTGTAAGGGCTAGATTCCTATTAAGGAAACCTGGTTATAAAAGGATGAGGTAGCAGAAACCATCCTAAAGGAATCAAGGCCAAAAGGAAGGTGAAGCATTACTGTTATGGGCTCCTGGAGTTCCTCTTCTGTGCTGAGGGATTATACTGTTTCCCATTGCAGAAACTGTTTTAGGAAGGACCATATGCATTAAATCTTAGAATTTTTTCCAAACCACTTGGCTGATGAGCTCAAGGACTCATTCGAACCGTCTAGGCCTCCACAGCATACATTTTCCTGTATGTCGTTGTGATCAACTTCCTTTGTCCCCCGAGGAATTGAGATGGTAACTTAATTCTTTTTTTTTTTTTTTTGCGGTACACGGGCCTCTCACTGTTGTGGCCTCTCCTGCTGCGGAGCACAGGCTCCAGACGCGCAGGCTCAGCGGCCATGGCTCACGGGCCCAGCTGCTCCGCGGCATGTGGGATCTTCCCGGACCGGGGCACGAACCCGTGTCCCCTGCCTCGGCAGGTGGACTCCCAACCACTGCGCCATCAGGGAAGCCCAAGATGGTAACTTAATTCCAGTGACCTCTGGCAAGATTCCAGGATACAATATCAATATATAAAAATCAGTTGTTTAAATTGGCAAAAACTAAAGACAAAGAAAAATTATTGAAAGCAGCAAGGGAAAAATGACAAATAACATACAGGGGAACTCCCGTAAGGTTAACAGCTGATTTCTCAGCAGAAACTCTACAAGCCAGAAGGGAGTGGCATGACATATTTAAAGTGATGAAAGGGAAGAACGTACAACCAAGATTATTCTACCCAGGAAGGATCTCATTCAGATTTGAGGGAGAAATCAAAAGGTTTACAGACAAGCAAAAGCTAAGAGAACTCAGAACCACCAAAACAGCTCTACAACAAATGCTAAAGAAACTTCTCTAAGTGGGAAACACAAGAGAAGAAAAGGACCTGCAAAAACAAACCCATAACAACTAAGAAAATGGTCATAGGAACATACATATCAATAATTACCTTAAACGTGAATGGATTAAATGCTCCCACCAGAAGACACAGGGTCGCTGAATGGATACAAAAGCAAGACCCATCTATATGCTGTCTACAAGAGACCCACTTCAGACCTAGGGACATGTACATACTGAAACTGAGGGGATGGAAAAAGATATTCCATGCAAACGGAAATCAAAAGAAAGCTGGAGTGGCAGTACTCATATCAGATAAAATAGGCTTTAAAATAAAGAATGTTACAAGAGACAAGGAAGGACACGACATAATGATCAAGGGATCAATCCAAGAAGAAGATATAACAATTACAAATATATAGGTACCCAACATAAGAGCACCTCAATACATAAGGCAACTGCTAACAGCTATAAAATAGGAAATCGAAAGTAACACAAAAGTAGTGGGGGACTTTTAACACCTCAGTTACACCAATGGACAGATCATCCAAACAGAAAATTAATAAGGAAACACAAGCTTTAAATGACACAATAGACCAGATAGATTTAATTGATATTTATAGGACATTCCATCAAAAAACAGCAGATTACACTTTCTTGTGAAGTGCACACAGAACATTCTCCAGGGTAGATCACATCTTGGGTTATAAATCAAGCCTCAGTAAATTTAAGACAATTGAAATCATATCAAGCATCTTTTCTTACCACAACGCTATGTGATTAGAAATCAATTACGGGGAAAAAAACGTAAAAAACACAAGCACATGGAGGCTAAACAATACATTACTAAATGACCAAGAGATCACTAAGAAATTAAAGAGAAATCAAAAAATATCTAGAGACAAGTGACATGAAAACACGACCATCCAAAACCTATTAGATGCAGCAAAAGCAGTTCTAAGAGGGAAGTTTATAGCAGTACAATCCTACCTCAAGAAACAAGAAAAGTCCCAAATAAACAATCTAACCTTTCACCTAAAGGAACTAGAGAAAGAAGAACAAACAAAACCCAAAGTTAGGAGAAGGAAAGCAATCATAAAGATCAGAGCAGAAATAAATGAAATAGAAACAAAGAAAACAATAGCAAAGATCAATAAAACTAAAAGCTGTTTCTTTGAGAAAATAAACAAAATTGATAAACCATTAGCCAGATTATCAAGAAAAAGAGGGAGAGGACTCAAATCATTAAAATTAGAAGTGAAAAAGGAGAAGTTACAACAGACACTGCAGAAACACAAAGCGTCCGAAGAGACTACTACAAGCAACTCTATGCCAATAAAATGGACAGGCTGGAAGCAGTGGACAAATTCCTAGAAAGGTATAACTTTCCAAGACTGAACCAGGAAGAAATAGAAAATATGAACAGAATAATCACAAGTAAAGAAATTGAACCTGTGATTAAAAATCTTCCAACAAACAAAAGTCCAGGACCAGATGGCTTCACAGGTGAATTCTGTCAAACATTTAGAGAAGAGCTAACACGCATCCTTTTCAAACTCTTCCAAAAAATTGCAGAGGAAGGAACACTCCCAAACTTATTCTGTGAGGCCACCATCACTCTGACACCAAAAGCAGACTAAGATACTACAAAAAAAGAATATTACAGACCAATATCACTGATCAATAGAGATGCAAAAATCCTCAACAAAATACTAGGAAACAGAATCCAACAAAATATTAAAAGGATCACCAAGTGGGATTTATCCCAGGGATGCAGTGATTATTCAATATACTCAAATCAATAAATGTGATACACCATATTAACCAATTGAAGAATAAAAACAATATGATCATCTTAACAGATGCAGAAAAGGCTTTTGACAAAGTTCAACATCCATGTATGATAAAAACTCTCCAGAAAATAGAAATATAGATCAATGGAACAGGAAAGTCCAGAGATAAACCCATGCACCTATGGTCAACTAATATACGAAAAAGTAGGCAAGGATATACAATGGAAAAAAGACAGTCTCTTCATGAAGTGGTGCTGGGAAAACTGGACAGCTACATGTAAAAAATGAAATTAGAACACTCCCTTACACCATACACAAAAATAAACTCAGGATGGATTAGTGACCTAAATGTAAGACTGGACACTATAAAACTGTTAGAGGAAAACATAGGAAGGAAACTCTTTGACATAAATCACAGCAAGATCTTTTCTGATCCACCTCCTAGCGTAATGGAAATAAAAACAAAAATAAACAAATGGGATCTAATGAAAGTTAAAAGCTTTTGCACAGCAAAGGAAACCATAAACAAGACAAAAAGACTACCCTCAGAATGGGAGAAAATACTTGCTAATGAATCAATGGACAAAGGATTAATCTCCAAAATATATAAACAGCTCATGCAGCTCAATATTAAAAAAACAACCACCCACTCCAAAAATGGGCAGAAGACCTAAATAAACATTTCTCCAAAGAAGACATACAGATGGCCAAGAAGCACATGTAAAGCTGCTCACCATCACTAATTATTAGAGGAATGCAAATGAAAACTGCAATGAGGTATCACCTCACAACTGTTTTAATGGGCATCATCAGAAAATCTACGAACAACAAATGCTGGAGAGGGTGTGGAGAAAAGGGAACCCTCTTGCTCTTTTGATGGGAATGTAAATTGATACAGCCACTATGGAGAACAGTATGGAGGTTCCTTAAAAAACTAAAAATAGAATTACCATATGACCCAGAAATCCCACTACTGGGCATATACTTAGAGAAAACCATAATTCAAAAAGACACATGCACCCCAATGTTCATTTCAGCACTGTTTACAATAGCCAGGTTATGGAAGCAACCTAAATGCCCATCGATAGACGAATGGGTAAAGAAGATGTGGTACATATATACAATGGAATATTATTCAGCCATAAAAAGGAACGCAATTGGGTCATTTGTAGAGATGTGGATGAATCTATAGACTGTCATACAGAGTGAAGTAAGGCAGAAAGAGAAAAACAAATATTGTATATTAACGCATATATATGGAACCTAGAAAAATGGTACAGATGAATCGGTTTGCAGGGCAGAAATTGAGACACATATGTAGAGAACAAACGTATGGACGCCAAGGGCGGAAAGTGGCAGTGAGGGGGGTGTTGGTGTGATGAATTGGGAGATTGGGATTGACATATATACACTAATATGTATAAAATGGATAACTAATAAGAACCTGGTATATAAAAAAATAAATAAAATTCAAAAATTCAAAAATAAATCAGTTTTATGGTATACTAACAGTGAACAATCAGAAATTGATATAAAAATGCCGTTTACAGTAGCATCAAAGATAGAAATACTTAGGGATAAATCTGACAAAAGATGTGCAAAACCTATACACTGAAAACCCATAAAATATTACTGAGAAAAACTAAAGAAGACCTAAATAAATTGAGAGATGTATTTTGTACATGGTCAGAAGTCTCAGTATTGTTATGATGTCTGTTTTCCCCAAACGGATCTATAGTTTCAATGCAACCACAATCAAAATGCTAGCACTGTTTGAAATTGCAGTGGTGAATCTAAGAAGTCACATAGATACGCAAAGTTCCCAGACTAGGTAGCCAAAACAACTTTGGACGAGAAGAACTAAGTTGCAAGACTAAAACTACCTGATTTCATGACTTATAAAGCTCAGTAACCAAGAGTGTGGTGTTGGTGTCACAGTAGACAAATAGATTACTGTGGAAGAGCAGAGAGTCAGAAATAGATCCACACACATATATATATATACAGCCGGTTTTAGACAAAGGTGCAAAGGCAATTCAGTGGCGTACGACTGTTCCTTCAAGAAATGACTCTGGAACAATTGGATATCCATAAGCAAAAAGAACATTGAACCATGCCTTATAGTGTATATTAAAATGAACACAGAATAGATTATAAAATAATGAGAACCTAAAACAATAAATCTTGTAGAAGAAAACATAGGAAAAAAATCTTTGTGACATTGGGTTGGAAGAGATTTCTTAGATATGATACAGAAACCACAATCTATAAAAGAACAAATTGATAAGTTAGACTTCATCTAAAATTAAAAATTCCTGCTCTTCAAAAGATACTGTTAAGAAAATGCAAAGATAGGGGGCTTCCCTGGTGACACAGTGGTTGAGAATATGCCTGCCAATGCAGAGGACATGGGTTTGAGCCCTGGTCCAGGAAGATCCCTCGTGCCACGGAGCAAATAAGCCCATGCACCACAACTACTGAGCCTGTGATCTACAGCCCGAGTGCCACAACTACTGAGTCCATGCACCACAGCTACTGAAGCCCTCGCGCCTAGAGCCTGTGCTCTGCAACAAGAGAAGCCACTGCAATGAGAAGCCTGTGCACTGCAACGAAGAGTAGCCCCCCACTTGCCACAACTAGAGAAAGCCCGCGCGCAGCAACAAAGACCCAGTGCAGCCAAAAATAAATAAATAAAATAAATAAATTTTTAAAAAGAAAGAAAATGCAAAGATAGACCACAGATTGGGAGAAACTATTTCCAAATACATATGATAATGGACTTGCATCCAGAATATAGAAATTATTCTCAAAACTTAATAAGAAAACAAGCAACCCACTAAAATAACAGGTATGTGATATGAACAGATATTTCACCGAAGAAGAAATAAACAAGAAAAGATGCTCAACGTCGTGAATCATTAGGGAAATGCAAATTAAAACTCCAATGAAATAACACAATAGGCATATCAGAATGGCTATAATTAAGACAACTCACTGTATCAAGTGTCGATGACGTTATGGAGGAAATGAACTTTCATACTTTGTTCTTGGGAACGGGAAATGGTATAGCCACTTCGGAAAACACTTTGGCAGTTCCCTAAAAAAAATTAAACATCTTCCACATGATTCATCCATTCCCACTTCTAAATATTTACCCAAGAGGAAACAAATAGAAACATGTCTCTGTTCAAAGAATTACATGTGAATGTTCGTAGTAGTGGACTTAGTAATAGCCAAAAAGTTGAAACAATTCAAATGCTCATCCACAGGTGAAAGGGCAAACTCGTTGTACAATAGCATAACTCAGCCCGTGCTGAAACGACTCAGGAATAAAAGGTAAATGAAGTGTTGATTCATGCAACAGCATTGCCGAAGCTCAGTGTAATTAGGCTGAGTGAAAGAAACAAGTCCGCCTCCATCCCCACCAAAAGAATACATGCTGTATAGTTCCATATATTTAAAATTATTAAAAATGCTAATAAATTTAGTATCCAAAAGCAAAACAGTGTTGCCTCGGGATGGGGAAAGGCAGGGAGGGGGTGACAGGGAGAGATGGCAAAAGGGCATGAAAAACTTTTGGAGCTAGTGGGCTATGTTCATGATCTTGATTGAGGTGATGGCTTCATAGCTGTATGCTAAAACTTATGAAATTGTACGCTTAAAATGTGCAGTGTCTTGAATTTGAATTACTCTTCCATAAAGCTCTTAAGAAACAGTGTAGTAAAGGCAGGAGTGGTACAGGGTCTGTCGGGGGGCACAAAGAAAGGAGTGGTCAGTCTTTGCTGGGAGGTGATCTTCGCTGAGCTGTAAAAGGTGAGTAAGCATTTGTCAGAACTGCTGCAAAGACAAAACACTCCAAGCCTCATGGAGGCTCAGTGAGGGCTGAGAGGTGTGAAGCAGCGTGGCAAAAAATTTGAGGACTCACAGAGAGATTTAGCATCCTGGCAGCTGTGGAAGTAAAGGCACCTAGAGAAGTAGGTAGGGGCCAGACCATAGAGGACTTGCTTATCATCCTGAAGAGTTAGGATTTTAGCTCATAGGCACATCTGGGCAGTAACAGGCTGTATTTGTTTTAAGGAAGATTATTTTCACCCTAGAATGAATGCTTAACTCTGATAATTAAGGATATATAGGATTTTAGGTAAATAACAAGAGAATTTTCCATTGATAAAGGTTCCATATGATCACTTCCTGTGAAAGTATTTTATCTTGAATGTGCCCCCCGCCCCAAATGTGATCACATGGAAAATTTGGCACCTAACGTCAACTGGGCAGATGCGTACACATGGATATCCATTCCTGGATTTCTCTCCTGTCTTCTCCTTACCCCACCTGTTGACAGAGAGGGAACTTTTGCCAATCTTGTTCCAAGGCTCTTTTGTCAAAATGTTCCAGGTCAGAGATTCACCTTAATCTAAATAGCGAAACTGCTCCACTGCAGAATCACATCAGCCTGGAGTTGAGAACCAAGCTCAGCAGCCTGGAGATTTGGAAGGCATCTCAATGTGGTTGAGCTCCAGTGGTCCAGCCACTAAAGACCAGGTCCACCTCTCCCTGGGTGCTTTGCAAAGCGCCTGCAGTGTTGAAAGCCAGCATTGCAAAGCCACCGTGAATCCCTCAGCGGAAATGTTTTACTTTGGCCACCGTTAAGGGATGTTGGCAATAATAATACTGGCACGAGTTGAGCACCGAAGAGGAGAGTCCTCTAATTATGAATCTGCGTCGGTTCCACTGTAAATATTTCTACTACCTGATAATCTTTGGCCACTAAACCCAGATTATGCCAAATTTTGCTTTCTTGGTACAAAAAGCTTCTTGTTTTCCTTCGTCCTGGGAATGAACCTTTAGCTGTATGTGTTGGAAAACTAAATCTCCATGGAATACCTCTGTGTGCATCTGGGGAAAACCTAAAGATTTATTGCTTCTGACTTTTAAAACTAGTGATTTAGCAATCTTTTAATTGTTATTTTAAAAAAAGCAGATCTGGTACTTGCATTTTTGTTGAGTACCAGGAATAGTGATGAGCATTGATTTTATAGTATATTAGAATTAATGGGGTATGTATCATCATTTTACTTATTTATTTATTTATTTATTTACGCGGCACATGGGCCTCTCACTGCTGTGGCCTCTCCCGTTGCGGAACACAGGCTCCAGACGCGCAGGCTCAGCGGCCATGGCTCACGGGCCCAGCCGCTCCGCAGCACGTGGGATCTTCCTGGACCGGGGCACAAACCCATGTTCCCTGCATGAGCAGGCGGGCTCTCAACCACTGCGCCACCAGGGAAGCCCCATTTTATTTATTTTTTTAAAATAAATTTATTTATTTATTTATGGCTGCATTGAGTCTTCGTTTTTGCGCGTGGGCTTTTTCTTTAGTTGGGGCGAGCGGGGGCTACTCTTTTTTGCGGTGCACGGGCTTCTCATTGCAGTGACTTCTCGTTGCAGAGCATGGGCTCTAGGCACGCGGGCTTCAGTAGTTGTGGCTCGCAGGCTCTAGAGCTCAGGCTCAGTAGTTGTGGCGCACGGGCTTAGTTTGTTTGTGCCCTGTGGGATCTTCCTGGACCTGGGCTCGAACCCGTGTCCCCTGCAGTGGCAGGCGGATTCTTAACCACTGCACCACCAGAGAAGTCCCTCATCATTTGATTTTAATATTCATTGTCTTGCTGGGAGGGTTAATAATATATTCAGCAAAGAACCCTGAATTCTTAAAGCTCAGAGGTAAAAATCAATAAAATAAAATGATGGTGAGAATAGTTTCACGTGTTTCATAATTTTGCTGTGATTAGTTGCTGAGTTACTAATTACTCAGCTACCTTAAAAGATGGGGAGAAGTGAGTGTGTTTGTTGTTATCATGATTATTGTTTTTACTGTTACTCTTAGTTAAAAAAATAACGTCAGTCACATTCTCAGAGATCAGTGGTTTGTATAGGTTTTAAATTAAGCCAAACCCTACTAATTGCCAGGTGAGGAGCCAGGCCGGTCCCCTGCTGGGAAACAGGTGCGTCTCTGCTCCCGTGTTGCTGACGTGGCCCTTGCTGTTGTCACTGAGTCCAGCATTTCCATGGCTCCTTTCTCCAAGGTGAGCTCCAGCCTGGGCCACAGAGGCCACTCTCTGCACCTGTTTAAAGGTACAAAAACATAGTTGTGTTTGTCCGTATATGACACAGATCGGTTGTCATGAAAGAAGCATTTCTTTCAAAATGTAAAGAATCCGTCTTGTGTAAGCTTTGACTTGGTTGCAAAGCCATGGGAAGTGGGGTCTTTCCAATCCCTCCTAGGAAGTTATTGTAGCTGGCTTTCCTCCCTGCCTTGTTCTTATTAATGTCCAAATATATTCATGTAAATAATTTCGTTTAAACGGGACTGACTCCACTTCATTTATGGTAAGTTATCACTAAAATTCACATGAAAGGAAGAAGACAGAGTTCTATGTAACCTGATGAGAAACCATTATATAATAACTATTGATGATGTTGATAATAATAGCTGATGATTACCAAGTATTTACTGTTTGCCTGGCACTTTTTAGTGTGCTTCGCATATGGCTATAACTTGACCCTTGTAACAACCCTATGAGGTAGATATGATTATTTTCCCTATGTTACAGATCTAGAAACTCAGTCTCAAAAAACTGAGGAATTTACTCAGAGTTACACAGATTGTAAGTGGTGGAGGAAAATTCAAACCCAGGCCGTCTGTCTTTAGAGTCTGTGTTCTGAGGCAGTGCATTATGTTGTCTCTTGATTATATAACCTTTTAAAGAAATCATCTTAAAGACTCAATGTAAGTTATAATTCAAATGCCATTAATGACTAAAGAAATGATAGTGCTACAATTTATTGAGTACTTACTATATCAGGTGCTGTGCTAAGTACTTTGCATGTATTATTTAGTGTTTTGCATGTATTATTTAATCCTCTTAGTAATGCTTTGAGGCAGGTATTATCATTCACATTTTATAGATGAGGAAAAAAAATGAAGCTTAGAGAGGTTTACTGGCTTGCCCAAGGCCAGACAGTAAATTTGAGATAGGATTCAAAGCCAGGTTCTTGACTCAGATGCTTGTGTTTTTAACCCAATGGGAAAAGATTATAAAAACTCAAATTGGACTGTCTCATGCATAGCCTGCTCTATTATGTAAGTCATGTTATTAATTTTGAACTTTTTGGTTAATATAAGCAACTCGTACATCTCAGGATAATTGCAGATTCTCAGATGTTTTCACCTTCACATTTAAAAGTGTTTCAAGCCTGCACAGTTCTTTTAATTGTTGGACAGTATAATCTAGAGCAGGGCTTCTTAACCTTTTTTAGTGTCGTGGACATCTTTGTTTTTTTTTCAAAGATAAGGTGACCATATGTGCGTGGGTTTATCTCTGGGCTTTCTATCCTGTTCCATTGATCTATCTATTTTTGTGCCAGTACCATACTGTCTTGATTACTGTAGCTTTGTAGTATAGCCTGAAGTCAGGGAGCCTGATTCCTCCAGCTCCGTTTTTCATTCTCAAGATTGCTTTGGCTATTCAGGGTCTTTGGTGTTTCCATACAAATTGTGAAATTTTTTGTTCTAGTTCTGTGAACATGGACGTCTTTGATAGTCTGGTAGAGTTCATGTCCTCCTTCTGAGAGCAAAGTATGTGACTGCATAAGATAAAATACATAGAATTATAAGGAACCAATTATATTAATTATAGTTATCAAAGTATTAAATCAAATTTGTTTTGTAGTAATACATGTGCTCCTTGATTAACACATTATATTTGATCTGGCAATGGGTATAATAACCACTGTAATTTCAAGCTGGTTATAAACATACATGATATTTTGAAATATTAGCATCAGTTACAATGAGATATGAAAATACCTGTGGCTTCTGTTGGTGACAAATGTGTAAGTACTGATAATGCTACCATGATTTGTTGCCTAAATTCATAATTGAAGCAAATGCTAAATTTCAGTTAGATATTGGTAAAAATAAAGATCTAACTTTTTTCCCATCTGAGTGTAAGTACCTCCATAAACTCCATCCATGGTTCCCTTTGGTATTCGAGGACCTAGATTAACATACTCTAGCCAAGAGGGTATTGCTTCATCTTTATGTGCTTCGAGTAAGAGGTATCCCATTCGATATGCTGTGCACATCTACATGCTCAAAACTGTTTTACCTCTCCAGAGGATCTGGGATCCCCTTCACTACCAGCACGTAGAGGTTGGCCCCAGAAGGTTCTCTCTGCGTGGCTTTGTAGTGTTAGTTGGTTATTTGCCTGCTCGTGAAGTCTGAAGTCAACATCCCTCACCATCTGAGATCTTATAGTTCTAAAGAGAAAAGGCAAAAAGCACGGAAATACACTTTCAACATTGAGGATGTGTTACAGATGCCCAGGAAGGGCAATAACGGTAGTATAAGCAGTAAATGGGAGACTTTGCTGTTAGAAGGAAGTTACCTGCTCTTACTGCAATCAGATAGAATTCACTAGAATTTTACCCTTTCCCAGACCTTTGTTTCGTGCACAGTAATAGTACATATAGGGCTTCCCTGGTGGCGCAGGGGTTAGGAATCCGCCCGCCAATGCAGGGGACACGGGTTCGAGCCCTGGTCCGGGAAGATCTCACATGCCGCGGAGCAACTAAGCCCGTGCGCCACAGCTACTGAGCCTGCGTGCCACAGCTACTGAAGCCCTCGTGCCTAGAGCCTGTGCTCCACAACAAGAGAAGCCACCAAAATGAGATGCCCGTGGTTCATTTGTTCATTCAGAAACATTTAAGTGTTGTGCTATGTCCAAGGCACTGAGTTATCATTCGTCTGTCATTTGAATCTCACAGTTCTTTGAAACTGTACCCATTTTTCAGACTAGGGACCTGAGGCACGTAGCGGTTTAGATGTGCCTGTGAGTGGTAGAGCCGATGGTTTTACTATTTATACTGAGAGGTACCATTTACTCTCGGCAGCTCTCCTAGCGTGCTGAACTGGATGGCAGGGCTTGGTAACTGAACAAATAAGCTGTTCCAGTTCCCAGGAACATCTGGGACATGGTGACACAGACTAACAGGATATATAGGAACAGCGATTTTCAACTGAAATTTGCTGGACTTGTTAAGGGAAGACAAACTGCATTTTGAAGTTCTGATTGCCTTTTGGAAGCAAGAAAGTCGATTTCAGGTTAATGGGTTTGGAGCCAGCTTACTTTGTGCTGGACTGGCTTTTGGTAAACAGCCATATGTTATGAGTCCCCTCATAAATTCTGTTTACTTGCCTCTTATTTTTCTTTTGTGCTGTTTTAGTCACTGTTGCCCATTCATTCTCAACCTTGTTTTTCCATGTTTTTGCCACCTCCTCTCTTCCGCCTTTCAGAAATTCCCTGTCACTTTTTCTCAGAACTCTGTGGATGGACAGTGGTCCTTTGTACCCTGTGAAATACCTTCTCCTTCGAGGTTCAGATTGTTTTCTCACTCCTACTGCCCTTCAGCTCAGGGTGATCGGTTAGCTGCTGTCCGGGTTAGAGCTCAGCATGACTGCTTTTCATTCCCTTAGTTACACTGCCTGTCTGTACCCTGCCCTGCCCTAGCCCTAGCCCTAGCCCTACACACCTTCTGTTTGTCAAAGCCCCTCTTACGTTTTACCCCTATTACCCTAGGATACACTTCTAAAGTTTGTTCACATATACTAGTTGCTTTAAAATTTTTTGATTCAATTTTCACTCTTTAAGAAGTTTTTCCAGTGACACATGTAATATAAGTTTATATTGTACAAAATTCAAGCATTACAGAAGTACATTAAGGTAGGAAATGAAAGTATCCAATCCCATAATTTCCCCTCCATTTGTCTATTACTCCATACTGTTTCTTTCCTGTGTATATACCAACAAATACTGTTGTAGCTATTTATTTTCATAAAAATACTTTTATACCATGCATGTTTTTCTGTATCTTGCCTTTTAAAAATTTTACTTGGCCATGTCTCATAGACATAGTTTCATGTCAGTACAAATAGATACACCTCAATTTTTAAAGTGATATAGGAAGTCATTTTCTATATATGCCCAGAATTTATTTGATCTGTCTCTTGTAGACAGATATTTGAATTGTTTCCCATTTGTTAAACCGTCACAGAGCCGCAGTGAATATTTACATATACTCTAATTGCCTATAAAAATATGGTGTGGGCTTCCCTGGTGGCGCAGTGGTTGAGAGTCCGCCTGCCGATTCAGGGGACACGGGTTCGTGCCCCGGTCCGGGAAGATCCCACATGCCGCGGAGCGGCTGGGCCCGTGAGCCATGGTCGCTGAGCCTGTGCGTCCGGAGCCTGTGCTCCACAACGGGAGAGGCTGCAGCGGTGGGAGGCCCGCGTACCGCAAGAAAAAAAAAAGTGGTGTGTGTGTACGCGTGCCTTTACCATAAGATTAATGGAAAGTTTGAAAGAAAACTGATCTGTCCATAATTCTGCCATGCTCATCTGGTGGTTTTGAGTTTTCTACATTCCCTTCCAGATTTCAGCCTTTTGTGTACGTGATTTTACGTCTTGCATTCATCGTTTGATATCTTGCTTTTTTCATTTAGCATTATGTTATAAACACTTTTCCATGTTGATACGTTTTCTTGGTGGTTCTAATGGAAGTGCCATTTTCCATGACATTGACATTCTATTTGATGTTTTTGTCTTCTTCTACTCTTGCTTTCTGTTACCTGTCTCACGATGCTTCGCTGCTTTGAGCTTTCTACTGCAGTTATCTCTTTTTCTTGCATGTCCTTTGTTAAGCAGCTTCTTCTTCCTCTCCCCTTGTGAAACCTTCTGACCAGAGGCTGCTGCAGCCTTGCCACCTCCTTTCTGGGACTCAAGCCCCAGCACATTCTTAGTGCTCAATAAACACACGGTCATCCTTTGCCAGGGAGTGCCTTCCCGGTTATCTCCCTAAGAATTTTGCCTACATCAAGGTGCCTCTACAAACACTGCTTCTGGAAAAACGTGTACCCTGTTGGTAATCCATGGATGCTAAGATGCATTGTAGATGTAATTTATATTCATAGCCATTTATGCAGTGCATTATTTAGGCAGTTCAGCACCAAGGAGAATGATTCCTTTAGCTTGGGTTCAAGGTCAGTGGAGGATTTACTGTGTTTAGGCCTCTGTAGTGTTGTTGGTAAGATGTAATTTTTCTATAATAGATGAAAAGCCAAACCCGGTATAAACACACTTTAATAACGGTGAAAGCACTGGCAGAGCTGTACACCGAGGAGACATGAAAGTTCACACTCCTGTAGCTTAGACTTAATTGAAGCAAATAGTCTTCATGTTTACATTTGGGTTGTTTGTTTTTAAATGTATTTATTTATTTTTGGCTGTGTTGGGTCTTCGCTGCTGTGCGTGGTCTTTCTCTAGTTGCAGCGAGCAGGGGATACTCTTCCTCGTGGTGTGCAGGCTTCTCACTGAGGTGGCTTCTCTCGTTGCGGAGCACAGACTCTAGGCGCGCGGGCTTCAGTACTTGTGGCACGTGGGCTCAGTAGTTGTGGCTCATGGGCTCTAGAGCGCAGGCTCAGTTGTTGTGGCGCACGGGCTTAGTTGCTCTGCGGCATGTGGGATCTTCCCGGACCAGGGCTCGATCCCGTGTCCCCTACATTGTCAGGCGGATTCTTAACCACTGAGCCACCGGGGAAGCCCTGCGTTGTGTGTTTTAATGTCAGTCTTAGAGTGGTTCATCAGATGCCTTCCATTCCTCTACACATAACAGCTTAACAACCTACTCTAGGATTCCATTTGGTCTTTGTCTTGTCTCCAGGCTCTGGGGACAGATTTACATTTTCCTCTGTGTGCCTTGGAAATCCTTGACATGGTACCCTGGCCTCCTTTCCTCTGAATATCTCTAGTGCTGAGAGGCACTGCTTCCTCATTAGCTGTTGCTTCACTGACAAAAAATGACTTGAGAGGCGTATTAGGGTCTTGAACTGAGACTCCTTTTGTCTGTTTGTATACCGAGTTCTCAGAACTAGTTCAAGGTTGCCTAGAGCCAGTTTTCTGAGAAGACTCCAAGCCTCCTGCTTTCTCTTGAAAGGAACACTAGCTATTCCTTGTGCCCTGTGGACTCAGTAGATTTTCACTGAAACGGAAATCTTGTCTAGGATAGAAGGTAGTGGAAAGTTGCTAAATCCAGAGGAAAATCACCTTTTTTAATGAAGAATGAGACGGCTTAAATGCTTCTGTTCCCTCCCTGCGTGCGACAGTCCTTATCCTGCTTCACCTGCCCCTTCTGAGGCCAGGGGAGGGAGATTAAGTCTCTTTAAGGAACACTAGAGGTGCAGTGCTTTTTTCCAGTGCAGTGGTATGAGCTATTTGAGTTGTGCCCTGACCATCTTCTCAAGGGTTTTCATAGAACTTGAAGATTTATGCCTGAGAACCCCCTGGGCTGGACCTATTAGAAAGTCTGCTACAAGAGCTGCTTGAAAGACTTTCTGAGTTAATAGGAAATGAGATTCTCTTGTCTTCCAGTGAATACCTTCTGGAGGAGTATGATTTGAAGGATGTCTAAAATCCCATCTAGCCTGTAATATCTTCTCGTTTGACCTGTGGTGAGATTTGTGGTTCTCACAATTAATTTGTTAGAGGTTAGTCATCGTGTTTCTAAGAAGGACTAATGACAATTCAGATAAATCCCCAAAGAGGGATTATCACAGCAGGCTTCTGAATGGTCCCTCTGCCCTCATCCTCATTCTCCTACCATCTGTTTTTAATACAGTAGCCCAGGCGACCATGTCACTCTTCTCCAAGCCAAAATTGTAGCCTGTGACATCAAGACCAAAAATATTGAAGTCAACTTTTAAGTCTTCTCTTCCTCTCACACCCATATCCCATCTCTAAGCAGGTCTCATCAGCTCAATTTCCAAAGCATATCCAGAATTTGACCACTTAGCATTTCCATTGTCACCCTCCTGGTTGAGAAACCAGCATCTCTTACCTGATTTATGATAGTGGCCTCCTAACTGGTCTCTGTGCTTTTAAGGGCAACAGACAAAGCCTGTTAGACAAATCCTGTTAAAATGTAATTTAGTTTGACAAGGGAGCCAATAATTCAGTGGAGAAAGAATAGTCCTTTCCAAGTAGATGCTGAAACAACTTGATTTCTACATGTAAAAGAATAAAGTTAGACCCCCTTTCTCTCACACCATATACAAAAATTATTTCACAGTGGATTAAAGACCTAAGTATAAGAGCTAAAATTATAAAACTCTGAGAAGGAGACATGGCTATAAAACTTCATGATCTTGGATTAAGCAAGAGTTTCTGAGATACACCACCAAAAGCACAAGAAAGCAAAAGAAAAAAATAGGTAACTTGGACTTCATCAAAATTAAAAACTTTAGTGTTTTACAGCAAATCATAAAAAAGTGAAACAACAACCCACAAAATGGTAGAAAATATTTGCAAACCGTATATCTGATAAGGGACTTGTATCTAGGATATGTAGTGAACTCTTACAACTCAGTAATAAAAACACATGCCCTATTAAAAAATGAGCAGAGGATCTGAACAGGCATTTCTCCAAAGGAGATGTACAAATGATCAATAAGAACAAAAAGATGCTCAATACTATTAGCCATCTATGAAATGCAAATCAAAACCACAATGAGGTGCTGCTTCATACCAGCTTAGATGGCTATGATCAGAAAGACAGATAAAATTACAAGTGTTGAGGATATGGAGAAGTTGGAACCCTTATGCGCTGCTGATAGAATGTAAAAAGATTCAACCGCTTTGGAAAACAGCTTGGCAGTTCCTCAGAAGGTTAAGCATAGAGTTCCCATGTGACCCAGCAAGCATACTTCTAGGTATTTCCCCAAGATAATTGAACATGCATGCTTCTACAAAAACTGGTATACAGATGTTCAGAAAAGCATTATTTATAACAGCTAACAAGTGGAAGCAACCCAAATGTCCGTCAACTGATAACTGGATAAACCAAGTGTGCTTTATCCATACAATGGAATGTTATTCAGCAGTAAAAAGAAATGACGTACTAGTACCTGATACACGAGAATGAACCTTGAAAACATACCAAGTGTAAGAAGCCAATCACAGAAGACCACATATTGCATGATGCAGTTTATATGAAATGTCCTGAAAAGGCAAATCTATGGAGACACAGAGTATATTAGTGGTTGCCTAGGGCTAGGAGTTCGGGGGGTGGGGAGTGATTGCTGAGGGGTGTGGGGTTTCTTTTTGGAGTGATAAAAATGTTCTAAAGTTGATTGTGGTGACGGTTTCACAATTCTGTGAATATACTAAAGACCATTGAATCGTACACTTTGTAAATGGATGAATGTATGGTGTGTCAATTGTTATCTCAGTACAGATGTTTTAAAAATAAAAAGGGATATTACTCCATTGTTCGAAACCCTCCAGTAGCTTCCCTTCTCATTCAGAGTAAAAGCAAAGTCTTTACAGTGGTCCTTGGTGCCTCGAATACTCACTACACTTTGCCTCATTTACCCCACTCTAGACACATTGGCCTTGTTTCTGTGTCTCAGAAATGTTAGACTCACTACTTAGGAATCTTCTGTGTCCTCTGCCCGGAACGCTTTCCCCCATATCTATCCACAAGACTTTCTCACTTTCTTCAGGCCTTTATCCAGCTATCGCCTATCTAACCATCTTATTTAAAATGCAACCCCACCACAGCAGCTCTCCTCTTATGTTATTTTTCTTTATTTCTCTTAGAACTCACAGAATATATACATGCACATATATACATACATATATATTTATTATCAATTAATTAGTTTATGTATTGTGTTAGCCTCTCATGAAGGCAAGAATTTTGGTCTGATATTGTCTACAAACACATCCTCAGCACCTAGAAGAGTGCTGAAATATAGCCGGTGCTCAGTGGGTATTTGTTGAATGAACGAATCCTTATAAGATTGTCAGTGAACAATTGGTATCAATCTGATTAGATGGTTGGAACCTAGGAAACAGTAGCAGAAGAAAGGGGAGAAAGGATAGATTTAAAAAAAAAAATGTACCTTTGCAGATTGGTCAAAGTTGGGGATACCATCCATAAAGAGGCAACCCTGGGACTTCCCTGGCGGTCCAGTGGTTTAAGACTCTGCGCTTCCACCACAGAGGGCGCGGGTTCAATCCCTGGTGGGGAACAAAGGTCCCACAAGCCTTTCGACATGGCCAAAATGTAAAAAAAAAATAAAAAAAGAGGCAACCCCATTAAGTCATGAATGGTGGAGGGTTAAGTTCTTGGGTGCTAGTTGAGAAGGTTCGGAGAGGAAATGGCATGGAAGGGCTCCCAAAGCAGAAAAGCGTTGGGTTAAAGGCAGTGCCTCTTCTTTTGCAGCTGTAATTAGGGGGGAATATTGGGCCTTCATAAGAATTGAGTTACTGATTAGCAAATGTAGTATGAATAAATGAGATGATTTCAGAGTTTTTGAGGCAAAAATCATTCATCTGTGCTTCAGATGCTTGTTAATGGTCAGGTATCGTGAAAAGGAACTGAGCAAACATAACGCAAGAGGGATCAATTGTCATCTTGGTAGGCCTGTTCGATATTAACTCTCATTTTTTTAAACATCTCTAATGATATGCAATTAAAGGATTATTATTTGGAAGGCACTTCACTTTGAAAAGTGGCAAATGAAAGCATTGTTTCTATTTAAATGTGGATGAGAGACGGACCATATAAATACAGCGGACGAATGTAACTGTACCAATTCATCTTTTTAATTGATAACTTAAGAGCTACTAATTCCATTGTAATTCTATACATGACACTAGAGAAAGGCAGTTAACCATAGAATAAATGTTTTTGGTATCAGATATTTTTTTCTTTTTCACTTACTGTCACACAGAGCTTTTCCTTAAATTACTGGATTGTTTGCCTTATACTTGACTGTCTAACTACATTTTGTTATGTTGAAAAACTGATTAAAGACCCTTATATCTAAAGAACTATGGCCTGATTTATAAAATTATTTTCCTGTAGGTTGTATCATATACTGTGTGCTCTTTGAGCCTGGGTAAAAGGGCTTTTGAAAGTATTCATGTTGTAAAATAAATAATATGGCGTTCCCAATGCTTTATAATAATATTTGAAAACACCACCTTATTAATAATATTTTCCTACACATGTTCATTTAAAACACTGAAGATCTTCAAGGAAACTAATTACGGTCATGAATTTAGGTTTAATTTAAAGTAAGAATTCTACAGAAAAAAAATAAAGAGAGAAAAATGGCTTAAAATCATAGCCCCTGTTCTCCTATCAGAATTGGTTCAAGTGAGGCTGGTCCCCTGTGTGGGAAGTGGAGAAGCATAAGGATTAGATCCCCCAGTTTTAGTTGCGTTTGCCGTGTAAGGGCCCATCGTGTGTTCTGTGGGATCGGCAGATTAGCCATACGTGAATTTTAAATAATAAAAGTCAAGGTGTGTTCGTGATATTCACAAATTATGATTCGCTTGATAACATTTATGTTTGTGGATACCAGACCTTAAATCAGGTGGTCCTTTCTGGAAGGTCAGGCCCCGTCTACTTCCTTCTTGAGTACGTTATCCTGCTTTGCACTCACGGTATGTAAATGCATTAACTGTGCTTTCTGGGTGAGGCATATAACTTGTGTAGTTGGGTCATTAAGATTAATAGAGGGGCTACGTATCTTGAAGTATTTCTAGTAATTACCAGACAGCCTGGGCACCGGCCTAGTGACTGATGCAGGTTTCCTCAAGCAAACGTTGGTCTGGATCTCCGGGAAACCTTTGCATTTGTCAGCAGCAGTGAAGGCCTGAACAGGCTGACGGGTACCCCTCTCTTCCATGCCTCCTTCCCGTTTCTGAGCATGCAAGGCTCTTCCATTTGCTTCAGAGCTTTCCTGAACTATTCCAGATAGGTGGGAGCTCTTCCCCAGCACCGATCTTACTGGCCAAGGACATCACCCAAAATTACAGTTTGTAAACAACATTAGCACAGGCTCTTAACCCTGTGGCAACTTTGCCAGAAAGCTTGCTCACCCGACGAGCTCGGTGTAATCTGAATACCGTCACACTGAAAGGAAACACTTGCTTGCCATTCCCAGGGCTAAATTAAGGGTACGTCAGGAATATTTCTAGAAACTGAAAACATAAAAGACATTTTCATCCAAATGAGTCGTTCAGTCCGATGTAATCCTGACTTTAGAAAAAAATTCTTACTGACAGCACCTCTGAAACATAACCCGTTGACTAGAGGGAATAAGCAAAGCACGATGCTTCATTCGCTGAACGTTTTTGATAATTTTCTTGCCGTAAGTTGAGAAAATAAAAAATATTTACGATAAAGCTCTTCAGGTTTTCTGGCCTCCATTAATAATTAAAAGATCAATAAACGCACTGTAGCAAAAGTTTCTACACAAGTATAAATGTGTACGATTGAATCAATAAGGTACATTAAACGATGTGCCCTGCAACCAAGCTGCCTGAGAGAGTGCAAAGTAGGTTTAAAAAAAAAAAAAATCAATAAAAGGAGGAAAATGGAAGTAGTTAGTTCTGAAAATGGGTTTTGATCATCATTCTCTATTGTTCACTTTACCTTCTCTAATGCTGCACTTTTGTGGGAAGTCTGAGAAAGCAAGGATTCCTGCCACCATTGTCCATGCTGTGGTCAGTACTGAGTGGAAGACCTGTGTTGTTTGAAGCCTGAACCTTGAACAGCCTTCTGGAGTGATGAGATCTATGTGTGTTAACTGTCCTTAGGTTTTGAATTGTTTTTCTCTGTGGCCTTTAACCTTTCACATTTCATTTTTGCTCCACGTTTGCCTTCTTCTTTCATACTTCCCGATTCTACAAGTACTTGGTGTGGTTGAGAATGAGTGGGAATAAATTTTATTGCTTGTTTCAGTTTGGTAAATACTATACTGTGTTTTATGGATTACATTATTGTTTTGTTTTTATAAATAGCAGAGAGGAATTTTTTTATGTCTGTTCAGAAAAGCCAAGCTGTAATTGTGATCTTTAAAGGCCCAGTTTCCTGGACTGTTACCTTAAATGTCATGCTTTCTGATATGTTTAAACACTGAGAATTTTGATTAACATTTTATGGCATAGGAATGTGTCCCCCATTTTCCCAAACCCATTTTCCATTTTAAAACATTAGGGTTTTTTGTTTGGTGGTTTCTGTGCTGGCACAAAATTGGCTTTAGCTGGGGCGTCTGAAAGCACGTTATAAACGGGCACCGTCACCCCCCTCTTTGGAGACGGAGAAGCAGACAGACAGCAGTCTGGTAGAAGGCCTGCCTAGGTCAGGGTTGGCAGTGAAGTCCTAAAGATGTATCTTGAGCCTGGTTTTTCTCATCTGTAAAATTATGGTATGCGATCTCTAAAAATACGACTGGTTCTCGTAGTAAGTTCTCTGATTCTGTGTCTCCAGAGCTGTCCTCTGTCCTTGGGAGTATATCCCACATACCTTTGTTCCAAACAAAGCAAACTGGATTCTCCTTTACATCCCTCTTTATTACCATCTCTTCAACAGGAATGCTCAGTTTTCTCAGTTGCTAGCAGTACATGCTGTGACCTCATTAAATAATCCAAAGCTGTCATCCTCTATGCACCCATACCTACAGACGTTAAAACATCAGGTTGCTAAAGGCTCTTTACATCTGGGTGTTCTGAAAGGCAAATGACAGGTCAGAAGTTGATTGCTGGCACTTGTGGATCTGCCTTATTGCCTTCTCCAGGATGAGCCCCTTAGGGAAAGGAAGGCAGGGTGACCTCAGCAGTCTCCAAAGATACTTTCAAGTTTGAAGGTGGCAGATTGCAGCAACACTTTTGTTTCTCTTTTGGTTACAGATAAGAACTTCTGCTGTCAGGGGATCTTATCTATTTGCGTGGGTTATGGAGGGGGCTTCTATGGGCTTGACTTAGCCCCCATCCAAACAATCAGGGGAGTTTTCATGAAGTCCTGCTGCAAGGCAAAAGGATGGAAGAGGTACCCCTTGTCTTAGTATCCAAGGGCTGCCATAATAAAGTACCACAAACAGGGTAGCTTAAATCAACACAAATTTGCTGTCTCATAGTTCTGGAGGCCAGAAGTCTGAAATTGAGGTATTGGCAGGGCCATGCTCCCCCTGACGCCTCTAGGGGGGGATTCTTCCTTGCCTCTCCCTAGTTTCTGGTGGTTTGCTGGCAACGGTGGAAGGCAGTCCTTGGCCTCCTTGGCTCGTGCCATGGCACTTCAGTCTCTGCCTTGGTCATCACATGGCCCTTGTGTATCAGCATCTGTACTCTTCTTCCTATAAAGATGCCAGTCATATTGGATTCGGGCTCACCGTAAGTGTCTCATCTTAACTTGATTACATCTTCAAAGACTCTATTTCCAAATAAGGTTGGATCCACAGATACCAGATATTAGGCTTCAACATACCATTCTGGGGGACACAGTTCACCCCAGAATAACACTAAAGCTTTCTCCCATATCTAAGACGCAGAGAGACTCTCGGTGAGGGGTTGAACCTGCAGATGAGCAATCTGAACAATGTATTTGGAAAACAAGCCTCTGGTACAAAGAAAGATGAAACATGCTTTTTTAAAGGACAGTGCTTTCGGTGTATTGAAAGACTGGGTCTCTGTTTTACTTCGGAACATTCAGACAAAGTCCAAGGATAAATCACCACGTTGGATGTGGCTTTCGCTAATGCCTTTTGATGCTTCTGACATGTTTGTAAAGGCCAAGATTCATTTGTGCATAGAGGTTATTATCTTTCAGTTTTTTGTGTGGGAAGTAACTGAGCCGATGGTGTTCTTCAAAAACAGTTACTGGACCTTTCACATAGCAATTACTATCTGGTCTTTTATCTTGCTACAGAAGAGAAAATGTACCATTATATAAAATACAGTGTTATGTAATACACACACACACGCATATATATATCTGTGTGTGTGTATATATATATATATATATGTTCTATATATATATGTATGTGTGTCTGTATGTATGTGTATGTGTATATATATATATATATATTTCCCTGTAAGAATGGTATAAGATTATTTCAGGTACATGAAATCCTTATATTTTTGTTCCCCATTCCCCCGTGATACATACACTTTTTGTGGGGAGTGGGGTCTAATCATCCAGGTCTGAAGGTATATCCGGGAGAGAGGTTTACCATGGAGGGAGGTTCCAGGAGGGACTGGCTAATAGTGAGGTGTCTCTTGTGACTGGCCTAGTCTCTTGGATGTGGGCTGTCTTTTGTGCTGTGCTTGGGCCCTGTGCAATTAGCTGTAATTTGTGTCAGTGATGTGAGCTGTCACCATGTGCGGCCTGGCCTCTGCCACATCCAGAGCAGTCTGATGGACAGGTGGAGAACTTGCTTTGTCTGGCTTTCATGGGGTGGACTGAAAGGCCAGAGAGAATCCAGTGAGTGCTGAGGGACAGTGAACGAAAAACGTCAACAGGCAGTGCTGCCTGAACCATGCTGAACTTCTGGAATTTACCAACTTAATTCTTGTGGGGATTTTCATTTAAGAAAATCTTGGAGCAAGATTTGAGAGGAATATATCTTATTATTCTTTCACCCAATAGCCCATTGTCTCTTTTTTTTTTTTAAGGTTACTGTTTTTGGTATTGGTTCTTCAGTACTGAGCAGTTGGAAACTAATTCGCTTAAAATATTTTTTTAAGTGGTAGGGGGCTGATTGGGCCTTAATCCTTATTTGGCATGTGTGTTTCAATGACTTGGTAGAAGATATAATTAATTTTATGAGAATGGAAGTGTATTCTAGAAGCTTAAATTGTTTATACATCAGTTTCAAATAGCCTTTGGTTAAAAGGATTTGAGGGAGTCCCCACTTTCACCTATGGACAGATCATCCAAAATGAAGATAAATAAGGAAACACAAGCTTTAAATGATACATTAAACAAGATGGACTTAATTGATATTTATAGGACATTCCATCCAAATTAAGTGGTGCTGGGAAAACTGGACAGGTACATGTAAAAGTATGAAATTAGAATACTCCCTAACACCATACACAAAAATAAACTCAAAATGAATTAAAGACCTAAATGTAAGGCCAGACACTACCAAACTCCTAGAGGAAAATATAGGCAGAATGCTCTATGACATAAATTGTAGCAAGATCCTTTTGGACCCACCTCCTAGAGAAATGGAAATAAAAACAAAAATAAACAAATGGGACCTAATGAAACTTCAAAGCTTTTGCTCAGCAAAGGAAACCATAAACAAGATGAAAAGACAGCCCTCAGAATGGGAGAAAATATTTGCAAATGAAGCAACTGACAAAGGATTAATCTCCAAAATTTACAAGCAGCTCATGCAGCTCAATAACAAAAAAACAAACAACCCAATCCAAAAATGGGCAGATGACCTAAATAGACATTTCTCCAAAGAAGATATACAGATTGCTAACAAACACTTGAAAGAATGCTCAACATCATTAATCATTAGAGAAATGCAAATCAAAACTACAATGAGATATCATCTCACACCAGTCAGAATGGCCATCAAAAAATCTAGAAACAATAAATGCTGGAGAGGGTGTGGAGAAAAGGGAACCCTCTGTACTGTTGGTGGGAATGTAAATTGATACAGCTACTATGGAGAACAGTATGGAGGTTCCTTAAAAAACTAAAAATAGGGGTTTCCCTGGTGGCACAGTGGTTGAGAGTCCGCCTGTCGATGCAAGGGAGACGGGTTCGTGCCCCAGTCCGGAAGATCCCACATCAAGTGGAGTGGCTAGGCCTGTGAGCCATGGCTGCTGAGCCTGCGCGTCCAGAGCCTGTGCTCCGCAATGGGAGAGGCCACAACAGTGAGAGGCCCGGGTACCGCAAAAAAAAAAAAACACAAAAAACTAAAAATAGAACTACCATATGAACCAGCAGTCCCACTACTGCACATATACCCTGAGAAGACCATATTCAGAGTCTTTTCTACCAAAATTCTCATTGCAGTGCTATTTATAATAGCCAGGACATGGAAGCAACCTAAGTGTCCATCAACAGATGAATGAATAAAGATGATGTGGCACATATTTACGATGGACTATTAGCCATAAAATACAATGAAATTGAGTTATTTGTAGTGAGGTGGATGGACCGAGAGTCTGTCATACAGAGTGAAGTAAGTCAGAAAGAGAACGATGAATACCGTATGCTAACACATATATATGGAATCTACGAAAAAAACAAAAGGTCATGAAGAACCTAGGGGTAAGATGGGAATAAAGACACAGACCTACTAGAGAATGGACTTGAGGATATGGGGAGGGGGAAGGGTAAGCTGTGACAAAGTGAGAGAGTGGCATGGACATATATACACTACCAAACGTAAAATAGCTAGTGGGAAGCAGCCGCATAGCACCGGGAGATCAGCTCGCTGTTTTTTGACCCCCTAGAGTGGTGGGATAGGGAGGGTGGGAGGGAGGGAGATGCAAGAGGGAAGAGATATGGGAACATATGTATATGTGTAACTGATTCACTTCGTTATAAAGCAGAAACTGACACACCATTGTAAAGCAGTTATACTCCAATAAAGGTGTTAAAAAAATAAAATAAAAATGAGCAAAGGACTTGAACAGACGTTTCTCCAGAGAAGACATACAAATGCCTAAAAAGCACATGAAAAAATGCTCAACATCCTAATCCTTAGGAAAATGCAAATCAAAACCACAATGAGATACCAGTTCACATACACTAAGACAGCTATATATAGAAAAAATGCAGAAAATAATGTGTCAGTGAGGATGTAGAAAAATTGGAACACTTGTACAATGCTGGTGGAAATGTAAAACGGATCAGTCACTGTGGGAAACAGTTTGGTGATTCCTCTAAAGTTAAACATAGAATTATCCCATGACGCAGCAATTCCACTCCTAGATATCTAGCCAAAAGAATTAGAAACCTGTATTCAAACAAAAACTTGTACATAAATTTTCATAGCGGCACTATTTACTATAGCCAAAGGTGAAAACATCACAAATTTCATCCAAAGAGGAATGGTAAGAATATGTGGTATATCCATATTCAGCTATAAAGAATATTTAGCCATAAATAGATTGAAAGACTGATACATGATATACAACATAGATGAACCTTGAAAACTTCAATCTAATAGAAGCCAAGCACAAAAGGCTACGTATCAAATGATTCCATTTGTTTAAAATATCCAGAAAAGGCAAATCCATAATACAGAAAAGTGATTAGTGGTTGCCAGGAGTTGGGGGGAGAGGGAAATGGGGTGTGACAAAGGGTTTTCTTTTGTGTCAATGACAATGTTCTGGAAATTCATAGTGGTAATGGTTGCACAACATTACGAATGAACTAAATTACACTAAAATTTTCACTTTAAAATGGTTCGTTTTCTGTTATGTGAATATCACCTCAATTTTTAAAATGTAAATTAGAAGAGAGTAGGCCAGTAGTTCAAGAAAATTGTGTTGTTTTAGCAGAAAGAAAACAAAACTTTAGATTTGTATTACTACAATATTTGATGCTAAAATTCTTTTTGAAAATGTTTTAAATAAATGTATCAAATGTTAGCCAACTTTGACACTGACAAATAAAATTCCCTTCCCGTGAACTTTCCGTAGTACTCTATATCCGTAAAGCATCTTTCTAGTACATCATCTACAAGTGGCAAAAATGGATATTTTCATTAAGCAGTGTATATATATATATATAAAGGTATATTACATAGGATATCCTCTACCATATGAATACTGGGGCAAAAAGTAAATGAACCTAAAATTAAGCCTAGTAATTGAAGTTTCAGTATTTATTTTTCTTAAAAATTATCTTAGTATCTAAAAAATATACATTATTTAGATAAATTTAGCATCAGTTTAAGGTCTTAAGTTACCTGAATATTTTGGAGATCATCTTCAAGCTGACATACTATAAAATATAATTACTTTTGAAATAATATTTGTCAGAATAATGATTCAATCTTGTTATTACAAATTTACATATTTTATAATCTTAAACATTAAGCAGAAGCAGTGCTAGATCATTCAGTCAGTAAACCCAAATTAGTTTAGAAAGAATGTGGCCAAGTAGGATAAAAATGTATGAAAAAGTATTCTTTTTTTTAAAATTGAGATACACGAAACAGAATAGAGAGGCCAGAAATAAACCCACACAATTATGGTCAATTAGTTTATGACAGAGGAGCCAAGAATATACAATCAGGGAAGGACCGTCCCTTCAATAAATGGTGTTGGGAAAACTGGACAACCACATGCAGAAAATGAAACTTACACTCTACCCAACATGCAACAATATGGATGGTCCTTGTGGGCATTATGCTAAGTGATATAAGTCAGACAGGAAAAGACAAATACCATATGATCTCGCTTAAATGTGGAATTAAACACATATATAACAACAAACAAAACTCATAGATACAGAGAAAAGATTGATGGTTGCCAGAGGTGGGGGCTGGGGGGGTAGGAGAAATGGATGAAGGGGATCAAAATGTACAAATTTCCAGTTCTAAGTCATGGGTATGTAATGTACAGCATAGTGACTACAGTTAATAATATGGTATTGCATTTTTGAAAGTTGCTAAGAGTGTAGATCTTAAAAGTCCTCATCACAAGAAAAAAGATTTGTAACTATATATGGTGATGGATGCTAACTAGACATTTTGGTGATCATTTCACAACATATATAAATATCAAATCATGTCACATACCTGAAACTAATATCATGTTATATGTCAGTTATATCTCAATTAAAAATTGGTGCAAGAAAATCTTAAAAAAAAAAAAGGATTTGAGTGTGTATACTTAAAAATAACCACAGTGTATCTCTTACTCTCATATCCCAATCTTTCCCCTTCCCGCTTCGCTCTCCCCATTGGTAACCACTAGTTTGTCTTCTATGTCTGTGAGTCTGTTTGTTCTATTTTGATATATACATTCATTTGTTTTATTTTTTAGATTCCATATGTAAGTGATAATGTGGAGTATTTGTCTTTTCTGACTTACTTCCCTAAGCATAATATTTTTTAGGTCCATCCATATTGTTGCAAATGGCAAAATTTCACTCTTCTTATGGCTGAGTAATATTCCATGTGCATATATCCCCCATCTTCTTCATCCATTTATCTGTTGGTGGACACTTAGGTTGCTTCCATCTCTTGGCTATTGTAAATGGTGCTGCTGTGAACATTGGGGTGCATGTATGGAATAGATATGCAGCAAGGGTATACTGTATAGCACAAGGAACTATAGACATTATTTTGTAACAACTTTAAATGGAGTATAATCGATCTATAAAAATATTCAGTCACTATGTTGTACACCTGAAGCTAACATATTATAAATCAACTATACTTCAATTTATGAAAGGATAAATACAGTAGGAGATAAATCTAGGTTCAATGTATTTTCTGTTATTGGATACTTACTCATAAGGAGTGGGGGAAGAAAAAAGAGAGAAAATTGAGTCATACAACAGGAGTGGGTCCCTGGAGTTCAGCTAAAGTGTCCCGTGTCTCTTGGCAGGTCTGCCACTGGCTGTGTAAGGCTGTATAAGAATCAACCATGCAAATCCGCTGTTTTTAAGGGTTAGCTGAGTAGGGGCAGGAGCAAGGGGCATCAGACCGGACTTGGTGATGTTGTAAGTCTCTTAAATTATATTCACATCACAGGTGACTCCTATAAGGTTTGAAGTGAGTTCTGATGCCGTTAATATTGATTTTGATTTTCGTTCCCTTTTCCTTCTCTGCTTGGGATACACTGTTAATTAACTCTAACCTGTGAAACTTGTGTGCCTCATTTTGCTTGTGTAATTTACATTACAAGTCCACGGGGCAAGCTCCTTTCTGTCCTCTGCAGTGCCAAAGACTCTGATGGCAGAAATGTTTATTATTATTAGGTATTATAATGTTCTGCTAAGATACTGTGCTGATTGCATGTAGTCAGAAGTGTCAGCTTTAGTCCTTTTTAACTGGAACTATTTTATTTTGCTTTAAGCCGGTTAGACAGTGATTTCATCAGGAAGACTAAGCTAGATACTAAATTGAAATGTAGTTTGAATGCATTTTTGAATTATGCTGGTTATTCTGAGCCAAAAGCAGTTGTACCTTCCTAGTAAAGTATGTTTTAATAATTTTAAATCTCCTCTCACTCCAGAATGGCTAAGTGGATTTTTCTTTTCTTTTCTCAAATTATTCCCAAACAAAGAAAAAAATAGGATGGGGACCAAGCCTAAATAAATTTGGCTGAGGAGGGGCATTATGATTGAGTGAAAACACGTGGCTCTAATATTCTGCTTAGAAATATCTTCAACAGGAACTTTTAAAAAACTGTAAACTCTGTCAATTACTGTAGAAGGCTCCATCCATAGAGAGTGACAGAGAACTGAGGCACACATCAGAATAATGCAGTCCAGGAAACACTCTATGGGAAACATCTTAACAGAGAAAACCTTGTTAATTAAAACTGGCTTGGAAAGGCCAGCCGAATGAGTGAAGTTTACACGGGAGTAATCTCTAGCGTATGGCAAATTGATGTGATTACCCATGGCCGTTACCTAGAACTTGGCAGGGGTTCTGGGAAGTGGGGAGCAACTCAGAGACATGGTGGGATTAGTGGGTTTGTGCTTGTCATAGCTCGTTACTCGTTTTATTCATCCAGTAGACGTTTATTGGGTACCTCTTATGTAATTGGCACTGTGCTAGGAACTGGGCATGTGGAGTGGAGGAAGACATTGTTTCTGCCCTCAGGGATGAGACACACCATCAAGAAGACTGAGGAAGCCCTGTGAGAGAGCAGTTGCAGGTTACAGGGTATCACAGGAGTACTGAGAATGGATAGCTAGACTAGCCCAAGCCAGGGAAAGCTTCCTGGAGGAGAGGGTGCATGAGTTGAATCCTGCAGAATCGAGGTGAGGATGCGGGAACAGCACGAACAAGCACTGAGGTCAGAAATAACGCAGGCACAGCAGGAAGCCATGAGCAGTTCCCGGACCACACGGAGTACGGGGCCGTGATGGTGAGGCTAGCTGTTGGACAGAGGTACATGGGAGCCTGTGTTAGGGAATTAGGGCTGTAGGCGATACGGGGCTGCTGAAGGGTTTTGAGCACAGATGAGATGGAGTCAGTTTTGTGTTTTACAAGGATCTCTGGGAAATGGTTTCTTGAATAGAAGATGGGCTCGAGGGTGGGAATAAGACCAGAGGCATGCAAAATGCAAAGTAGCTGGGGTGGGGGGAGACTTTTTGAGTTATGCAAGCTAAAAGGGAGAATTGGAATCTTATTGGTAAAAGCAGTCAGCCCTGGAGTTTAATTGGATGTAAGTTCTGAGGGCAATGGAGTAATGTAGAATGAATCCCAGATTTCTTGTTTGGGCATCTAGAGGACTGCTGGCGCTAACGGTTGAAACTGGGAGCAAAAGTGAAGGATCAAGTTTATGGACGAAAATGAGGCTGTGCCTAATTGGATGCACCATGGGAAAGAAACAGTTTCTCTGCTGCAAGGCCAGCCCTGGGGAGTCCACCTTTTCTCTCCTTCCTTTCTTTCCCTTCTTTTCTTCTCTTCTCTTTGCTGCTTTACTGCAGAAGTATTTAGGGTGGCTAACTACAGTTATGCATTTGGGAGCTATTAGCATATGTGGGGTGGGTAAAATTGCGAGAGTGGAAAAGATTCCCCACCCCAATGGGTAGCGGGGAAGAGGGGAACCCAAATTTAGGGTAGGGGAGATTTTCCAGAGATTCCCCCAGAGGAGGGAATCCTACCCAGAAATGAGGGGGGGGGTGGTCTCCCAGAGTAGAAGCCGAGGGGATTCCACCATTTCCAGTGTGAATCATATTTACATGAGACGGCTGCCTTCTCCATAAATAATGCAAGAGAGAATGTTTACCTAGGCCTAGCTGAGTTATCCCCAAAGCCAAATTTTACTGTAATCAAGAGTGGTGTTTTAATCTGAGTTAAATAAATACTGATGTAGATTTTCTCCTTTATCTTAGCCTATATTAGATCTGGAGTACATATTGAGTAAATACAATTTTAGGGAACGTTGGATATTTGAAATATTGGATTTTCTATTCTATCTTCTGCCACTTTTTCACTAAATGACCTCGGGCAAAGTAGATACCTATTTTGGGGCCTCTCTTTTCTCAGGTATAGAACAAAAGGACTGGACTAAGTGGTTATTAGGATTATTACCCTTGATTGAATGAATAAAGCAGAGAGAGAGGCTCAGGTTTGAGTTGGAAGGTAACTGGGTGCCCAGGAGCTCGTTAGGAGCTTAACTGACCAAAGAAAGGGCAGACGCTTTCTCTCCAACCTCCTCTCCCAGTCACTTACGTTCTCGATGATGCTCCACACACCTCCATCTGCCATTTAAAAATAATTCAGACAAAATATTTTATAAATATGCATGATTGGATTGTAAAGATGTGGCCCATTTTTTCCTCTCCAACTTGTGTTTCATAGAACGTTGACTAGTGACGTGTAACACCAAGGAGTTAGTGGTCAGATAAGTCTTGGGAGATACGACTCACCATACCCCTCTCTTAGAAATTCCCAGCACATCTCACATTCTGCAAGAATGTCTGCTGTGCAGAAATGTTTTTTCTTTTTCCTTAATCCAGCATTCATTTTCTCAAATGAATATATTAAATTCTTATTTTACTCAGACTCTGTTGCCATCCCAGAGAATCCTTGATCTCAGTGCACTTTATGGGAAACAATAATGTATTTGCCCAAGCTCTCCAGATGTTCACTGAAGGGATGGAGTATCGAATGCCAGAGACACGAGCACTGTGCTAGACTCAGATGGATATCACCACCCTGCGAAATCCTGCAATCTAAGGAGGCCTGGAAAATAGATATGGAAAGAAAAAAATGCTTTTTACCCCTTTAAATTGACAAGTGATGCTATTTTGTTCAGACTGTCTTTAATTCCACATTTAAGCAATGGCATTGAACTAAAACTTATGAATTTGAGGTTTCCACTCCTTTCTTTTATTCTGAGGACCATTCCAGGAAATGAATGTGCTCTGACTTGTGAAAATCTGGCCGGTTTGATTCATAGGTCACTTGCCCTCTCCCCACCTTAGTTTTGTCCCTTCATCCCTCTTCAGGGAAGAAGAAAAAGAAAGATGACAAGAAAAGAAAAAAGCAAAGGAAAATAAAAGGAGGGGAAATTGGATTCATAAAAGCCCAAGAGGTATTAAATTCCCACAGCTGCTACCACAGCTTTGAGTACTTTAGGCTATGGGACATTTCCTGTAATAAAAAGTAGGGTAAGTGGGGGCCTTTGTTTTAAACTTAGAATGAGTTCTTGTTGTGGATTGGTGATATTAGTGTTCCTATCAGATGTGCTATTAATAATATGGCTATTTGGGATCTACAAGTAACCTTAAAATTTGACTTCTTTAAAATGAAAGAATCAATAAGCAAATGCCTAATAATAAGGGCAATGATTTTAGCATTAACCACCCCCCTCAAAGTTGATAATATCTTTCAGATGGCTTCATACATTTGATTAAAGGTGGGGTTAGTGGGGAGGGTGGGATGGGAAGGAGAGTAGAGGGAGGCTGTCGAATCCTGTCTGTCCCTTGGCCATCTGACACAAGGTTTAATTCAGAGCACGAGCCTCTCTACACTCCTGCCTCTGCTCCGTCCCCTCTTCTTCCACAGCAGCTACCTGTGGACTCCATCACCGTCTTTTGCCATCCCCGTTCTCCTCGTGGTGAGCCCCCGACCACGTCTAAAACAGACTTTCTAGAACCACTTCGTGATGATGGTCTACTTAGGTTGTCTGCCAGCCAAGTAGAAAAGAACGTGGATTGAATTCATTTTAATCTGTGTCTGCGCTGTGAGGGACAGCACAATTCTGGTTATCCTTGCAAAGCGGAACCTCAACTGGGTGGTGGGGATAATTGCTGCATCTGGAGGTGGGTGTTGCTCTTTTCTTTCCATCCGGTTGAACACATGCAGCGAGGAATTAGCCACGGAACGATCATAAAGAAGGATGTATCTTGAGTTCATTAAAATGATTTGGGGGACATGGGCATTTACTCTGGAGTCTGAGCTGGCAAGAAGGGCTCCAGGAAAGAGCTGGAGTGTCAGTAACCAACACTTGCATGGGGGAAAGAAAAGATAGAGACAGATGTTCAGGGTGTTCCTTGGTACAGGACTTTGGCCTTGAGGCCAAAGTTCAAATGCTTTTGCCTAAAAGAAGCAATATGTTTTCTTTAGTCTCTTTAGGGCTGAATTCTGATCAAAGGAGAATTTCTACTTCCTCCTTTAAGCCTGTTCTTCTCTTTGTCCTTGATTGGCTGAAGCATTGGTTAAAGTGTATATTTTTGAGGTGATTCAGGTGTTCGCTAGTAGTTCATTTTTTAATCTCATGCAGATGATGGGATGGTCACTGAATGACTAAAGTTGAGATATGAAATTGCATAACAAAAGTCAGAACTTAAAAACTGAAGATTTTCTTTGTCCTTTCACGTGTGTTTTTCTGTGGGTTTTACATTTTTTCAATTGCATGACCATACTTAGTTTCATTCCTTTGTTGTCTGAATATGTGGTTTGCTTTGAAAAATAATACTGTCATCATGCGCTCCTTGGATCATATCTGGTTACCCAGAAAGTTAGGAGCATCAAAACTATTTTAAGTGGCTCCTAGCTGGTCAGGAGCAGAAGGTGGCTATAGAAATAACGGCAGTGACCAGCAGTTACTGCTCCTGCAGAAATTTATTACTGGTGGAAGATACACTTGACACAGGAGACAAAAGATATGCTTTTATTAATATTTGTAAAATTCTTGCTGTCCAATTCCTGGCCTAGTCTCAGGGAGAGGAGCATGACTTCGGCCGATAAATGTGTTAGCTCTTTTGAGCCTTCTGTTTGGGACACCTCGTAGCAAGAGAATAACATCACTAGTTGGTGAACCTGAGCTCCATATTCTGTATAGTATTATTATTCTTAATAATATTATTATCATTTATTATATGTTTCGGATATACAGCATTGTAATTTGACACCTGTATATACTACAGTGATCACCGTCCCAAGTCTAGTTAGTATCCATCACCGTGCAGTTGACCCCCTTCACCCATTTTGCCCATGCCCCAACCCCTTCCCCTCTGGTAACCAGTAATTTAATCTCTGTATCTATGAGTTGTTTTTTTTTTTTTTTAATTTTGTTTGTTAATTTGTTTTTTTAGATTCCACATATGAATGAAATCATATGTTACTATGTTTGTCTTTCTCTGACTTATTTCACATAGCATAATGACTTTATCCGTGTTGTCGCAAATGGCAAGATTTCATTCTTTTTTATGGCTGAGTAATATTCCACTGCCTCTGTGTGTGTGTGTGTGTGAGTGTGTGTGTGTATGTATATGCATTTGTGTGTGTATATATACACAAATACATATACATACTACATCTTCTTTATCCATTTATCTGTTGATGGACAGTTAGGTTGTTTCCATATCTTGGCTATTGTAAATAATGCTGCAATGAACATAGGGGTGCAGATATCTTTTTGAATTACTGTTTTTGTATTCTTTGGGTAAATACCTTAGTCATGTGGTAGTTCTAGTCTTAATTTTTTTGATGACCCTCCATACTGTTTTCCATAGTGTCTGTACCAATATACAGTCCCCACCAGCAGTGTATGATGGCTCCCCTTTCTCCACATTGTCTTCCACATCCGTTATTTCTTGTCTTCTCAATAATAGCCAGTCTAAAAGGTGTGAGATGATATCTCATTGTGGTTTTGATTTGCATTTCCCTGGTAATTAGTGATTCTGACGATCTTTTCACATGCCTATTGGCCATCTGTATGAAATTTCTTTGGAAAAATGTCTATTCAGAGCTTCTGCCTGTTTTTAACAGGGTTTTTGGTTTTGTTTTTAATTGTTGAGTTGTATCAGTTCTTTATATACTTTGAATATTAACCCCATATTGGACATACGATTCATAAATATCTTTGCCCATTCTGTAGTTTGCCTTTTCATTTTGATAATATTTTCCTTCACTGTGCAGAAGCTTTTTAGTTTGAAGTAGTACCATTTGTTTATTTTGCTTTTGCTTCTCTTGCCTTCAGAGTCAGATCCACAGAAACATCCCTAACATTGATGTCACTGGGGTTCCCACCTATGTTTTCTTCTAGGAATCTTATGGTTTCAGGTCTTACATTGAAGTATTTAATAAATTTTTTTTTTTTTTTTTTTGCGGTACACGGGCCTCTCACTGTTGTGGCCTCTCCCGCTTTGGAGCACAGGCTCCGGACGCGCAGGTTCAGCGGCCATGGCTCACGGGCCCAGCCGCTCCGCGGCATGTGGGATCTTCCCGGACCAGGACACGAACCCGTGTCCCCTGCATCGGCAGGCGGACTCCCAACCACTGTGCCACCAGGGAAGCCCCTGAAGTCTTTAATGCATTTAAAATTTTTATGTATGGTGTATGCTAATGGTCTAGTTTCATTCTTTTGCATGTGGCTGTCCTGTTTTCTCAGCACCATTTATTGAAAAAACTATCCTTTCTCCATTATATGTTCTTTGCTCCTTTGTCATAAATTTGTTGTCCATATATGTATACGTTTATTTCTGGGCCCTCAATTCTGTTCCATTGATATGTGTGTCTGTTTTTGTGCTAGTACTCTCTTGTTTTTATTACCATAGCTTTGTATTATAGTTTGAAATCAGGGAATGTGATACTGCCAGCTTTTTTCTTCTTTTTTAAGATTGTCTTTGCTATTTAGGGTCTTTTGTGTTTCCATACAAATTTTAGAATTAATGTTCTAGTTCTGTGAAATATGCCATTGGAATTTAGATAGGGATGGCATTGAATCTGTAGATTGCTTTGGGTAATAGGGAAATTTTAACAAATTTTAGCAATATTAATTATTTCACTACCTTGGTTAAATTTATTCCTAGGTATTTTATTCTATTTGATGTAATTGTGAGATTGTTTTCTTAGTATCTCTTTGTACTAGTTTGTTATTAGTGTATAGAAATATCACAGATTACTGTATACTGATTTTTGTATCCTGTGACTTTACTGAATTCATTTACTAGTTCTAACAGTTTTTGGTGGAGTCTTTAGGGTTTTATATATACAATATCATGTCATCTGCAAATAGTGACAGTTTTACTTCTTTTTTTTTCCAATTTGGATTTTTTTTTTTTGGTCTGAATGCTGTGGCTAGGAACTCCAATACTATGTTGAATGAAAGTGTTGAGAATGGGCATTCTTGTCATCTTCCTGATCTTAGAGGAAAAGCTTTCGGGTTTTCACTGTTGAGTATGATGTTAGCTGTGGGCTTTTCACATATGACCTTTATTATGTTGAGGTATATTCTGTTTTATACCTGAATTGTTGAGAGTTTTTACCTCAAATGGATGTTGAAATTTGTTAAAAGCTTTTTCTGCATCTCTTGAGATGACCTTATGATTTTTATATTTCTTTTTGTTAAGTGATATATTGACTGCTTTTATGGATGTCAAACCATCCTTGCATCCCTCTAATAGACTCCACTTGATCATGATATATGATCCTTTTAAAGTATTGTTGGATTCAGTTAACTAATATTTTGTTGAGGATTTTTGTATCTATGTTCATCAGGGATATTGCCTGTAATTTTCCTTTCTTGTGGTGTCCTTGTCTGGTTTTGTTGTCAAGGTAAGGTAATGTCAATTCATACAATGTTTGGAAGGTTTACCTCCACTTCAGTTTTTTGAAGAGTTTGAAAAGTGTAGGTATTAAATCTTTGACTGTTTTATAGGATTCACCAGTGAATCCATCTGGTCCTGGGCTTTTTGTTTGTTGGGAGATTTTTGGTTACTGTCTTACTCTCCTATTCAGTCTATTCAGATTTTCTATTTCTTCCTGATTCATTCTTGGAAGATTGCACATTTCTAGGTCTTTAAACATTTCTTATAGGTTTTCTAATTAGTTGGTGTGTAATCGTAGTAGTCTCTTATGATCCTTTGTATTTCTGTGGTATCTGTTGTAACTTTTCCTCTTTCATTTTTATTTGAGTCCTTTCTCTTTTTTCTTGGTTAGTCTAGCTAAAGGTTTGTTGATTTAGTTTATCTTTTCAAAGAATCAGCTCTTAGTTTCATTGATATTTTCTATTGGTTTTTAAATCTATTTCTTCTCTAATATTCTTTCATTTCACTAATTTTGGACTTCATTTGTTCTTCTGTTTCTAGGTTTTTTAGGTATGAAGGTAGATTGTTTATTGGGGATTTTTCTTGTTTCTTGAGGTAGACCTGTATTGTTATGAACTTTTCTCTTAGAAATGCTTCTGCTGCATCCTTTAATTTTTGGTGTGTTGTATTTCTGTTTTCATTTCTCACTAGGTATTTTTAAATTTCTCTTTGATTTTTTTTAGATGACCCATTGGTTGCTAAGTGGCATGTTGTTTAATATCCATGTTTTTGTGCTTTTATCTATTTTTTTTTCTTGTGGATGACTTTTAGTTTTGTACCACTTTGGTTGGAGAAGATGGTATTGTTTCTTTTTTTTAAAAAATTTACTGAGGCTTCTTTTGTGACCCAGCATGCAGTGTATCCTGGAGAATGTTCCATGTGCACTTGAGAAGAATGTCTGTTTTAGTGCTTTTGGATGGAATGTTCTGTATATATCTATTAAATTTATCTAGTCGAGTATGTCATTTAAGGCTGGTGTTTCCTTATTGATTTTCTGTGTGGATGATCTATCCATTGATGTAAATGGGGTGTTGAATTCCCCTACTATTATTGTATTGCTTTCAGTTTCTCCCTTTAAGTTCATTAATATTTGCTATGTGTCTTGGTGCCCCTATGTTCGGTGCATATACATTTATAAATGTTATATCCTCTTCATGGATTGACTTATTTATCATTATATAACACCCTTCTTTGTCTTTTATACAGTCTTTGCTTTAAAGTCTATTTTCTCTGATATGAATATATCTACCCCAGCTTTCTTTTCATTTCCATTTGCATGGAATATTTTTTTTTATCCCTTCACATTCAGTCTGTGTATGTCCTTTCTTCTAAAGTAAGACTCTTATAGGCAGATATATAAAATGGGTCTTCTTTTTGTATCCATTCAGCCACTTGATGTCTTTGGTGAATTTAGTCTGCTTACATTTAAATTAATTATAGATAGGTATGTACTTATTGCCATTTTGTTCATTGTTTTCTGGGTGTTTTATTTTTGAATTTTATTTCATTTTTTTATACAGCAGGTTCTTATTAGTCATCAATTTTATACACATCCGTGTATACATGTCAATCCCAATCGCCCAATTCATCACACCCCCACCCCCTGCCGCTTTCCATACATTTGTCCTCTACATCTGTGTCGCAGTTTCTTCCTCGCAAACCAGTTCATCGGTACAATTTTTCTAGGTTCCACATATATGTGTTTATAATAGACAGTATTTGTTCTTCTCTTTCTGACTTACTTCACTCTATATGACAGTCTCTAGATCCATCCACGTCTCAACAAATGACCCAGTTTCATTCCTTTTTATGGCTGAGTAATATTCCATTGTATATATGTACCACATCTTCTTTATCCATTCGTCTGTCGATGGGCATTTAGGTTGCTTCTGTTATGTGGCTATTGTAAATAGTGCTGCAATGAACATTGAGGTGAATGTGTCTTTTTGAATTATGTTTTTCTCTAAGTATATGCCCAGTAGTGGGATTGCTGGATCAAATGGTAATTTTATTTTTAGCTTTTTAAGGAACCACCATACTGTTCTCCATAGTGGCTGTATCAATAAACACTACCACCAACAGTGCAAGAGGGTTTCATTTTCTCCACACCCTCTCCAGCATTTGTTGTTTGTAGATTTTCTGATGACTCCCATTCTAACTAGTGTGAGGTGGTACCTCATTGTAGTTTTGATTTGCATTTATCTAATAATTAGTGATGTTGAGCAGCCTTTCATGTGCTTCTTGGCCATCTGTATGTCTTCTTTGGAGAAATGTCTATTTAGCTCTGACCATTTTTGGATTGGGTTTTTTATTTTTTTAATATGGAGCTGCATGAGCTGTTTATATATTTTGGAAATTAATCCTTTGTCCGTTTAATTGTTTACAAATATTTTCTCCCATTCTGAGGGTTGTCTTTTCATTTTGTTTATGGTTTCCTTTGCTGTGCAAAAGCTTTCAAGTTTCATTAGGTCCCATCTGTTTATTTCTGTTTTTATTTCTATTACTATAGGTGGTGTATCAAAAAAGATCTTGCTGTGATTTATGTCAAAGAGTGTTCTTCCTATGTTTTCCTCCAAGAGTTTTATAGTGTCCAATCTTACATTTAGGTCTTTAGTCCATTTTGAGTTTATTTTTGTGTATGGTGTTAGGGAGTGTTCGAATTTCATTCCTTTACATGTAGCTGTCCAGTTTTCCCAGCACCACTTATTGAAGAGACTGTTTTTTCTCCATTGTATATCCTTGCCTCCTTTGTTATAGATTAGTTGACCATAGGTGCGTGGATTTATCTCTGGGCTTTCTATCTTGTTCCACTGATCTAGGTTCCTCTTTTTCTGACAGTACCATACTCTCTTGATTACTGTAGCTTTGTAGTATGGTCTGAATTCAGGGAACGTGATTCCTCCAGCTCTGATTTTTTCCCGTAAGACTGCTTTGGCTATTTGGGGTCTTTTGTGTCTCCATACAAATTAAGAATTCTGTTATAGATTAGTTGACCATAGGTGCGTGGATTTATCTCTGGGCTTTCTATCTTGTTCCACTGATCTAGGTTCCTCTTTTTCTGACAGTACCATACTCTCTTGATTACTGTAGCTTTGTAGTATGGTCTGAATTCAGGGAACGTGATTCCTCCAGCTCTGATTTTTTCCCGTAAGACTGCTTTGGCTATTTGGGGTCTTTTGTGTCTCCCTACAAATTAAGAATTCTTTTCTAGTTCTATATAAAATGCCATTGGTAATTTGATAGGGATTGCATTGAATCTGTAGATTGCTTTGGGTAGTGTAGTCATTTTCACAATATTGATTCTTCCAAACCAAGAACATGGTATATCTCTCCATCTGTTGGCATCATCTTTAATTTCTTTCATCAGTGTCTTATAGTTTTCTGCATAAAGGTGTTTTGTCTCCCTAGGTAGGTTTATTCCTAGGTATTTTATTCTTTTTGTCGCAATCGTAAATGGGAGTGTTTCCTTAATTTCTCATTCAGATTTTTTATCATTAGTGTATTGGAATGCAAAAGATTTCTGTGCATTAATTTTGTATCCTGCAACTTTACCAAATTCATTGATTAGCTCTAGTAGTTTTCTGGTGGCATCTTTAGGATTCTCTATGTATAGTATCATGTCATCTGCAAAGAGTGACAGTTTTATTTCTTTTCCAATTTGTATTCCTTTTATATCTTTTTCTTCTCTGATTGCCATGGCTAGGACTTCCAAAACTATGTTGAATAATAGTGGTCAGAGTGGACATCCTTGTCTCGTTCCTGATCTTAGAGGAAATGCTTTCAGTTTTTCATCATTGAGTATGATGTTTGCTGTGGGTTTGTCGTATATGGCCTTTATTTTGTTGAGGTAGGTTCCCTCTATGCCCACTTTCTGGAGAGTTTTTATCATAGAGAGTTTTTATCATCAGTGGGTGTTGAATTTTGTCAAAAAGCTTTTCCTGCATCTATTAAGATGATCATATGGATTTTATTCTTCAGTTTGTTAATATGGTGTATCACATTGATTGATTTGCGTATACTGAAGAATCCTTGCATCCCTGGGATAAATCCCACTTGATCATGGTGTATGATCCTTTTAATGTGTTGTTGGATTCTGTTTGCTAGTATTTTGTTGAGGATTTTTGCATCGCTGTACATCAGTGATATTGGTCTGTAATTTTCTTTTTTTTGTAGTATCTTTGGTTTTGGTATCACGGTGATGGTGGCCTCATAGAATGAGTTTGGGAGTGTTCCTTCCTCCACAATTTTTTGGAAGAGTTTGAGGAGGATAGGTGTTAGCTCTTCTCTAAATGTTTGATAGAATTCACCTGTGAAGCCATCTGGTCCTGGACTTTTGTTTGCTGAAAGATTTTTAATCACAGTTTCAATTTCAGTGCTTGTGATTGGTGCGTTCATATTTTCTGTTTCTTCCTGGTTTAGTCTTGGAAGGTTATACCTCTCTAAGAATTTGTCCATTTCTTCTAGATTATCCATTTTACTGTCATAGAGTTGCTTGTAGTAGTCTCTTAGGATGGTTTGTATTTCTGTGGTGTCTGTTGTGACTTCTCCTTTTCCATTTCTAATTTTATTGATTTGAGTCCTCTCCCTCTTTTTCTTGATGAGTCTGGCTAATGGTTTGTCAATTTTGTTTATCTTCTCAAAGAACCAACTTTTAGTTTTATTGATCTTTGCTATTGTTTTCTTTGTTTCTATTTCATTTTTCTCTGCTCTGATTTTTATGATTTCTTTCCTTCTCCTAACTTTGGGTTTTCTTTGTTTTTCTTTCTCTAGTACCTTTAGGTGCAAGGTTAGATTGTTTAATTGAGATTTTTCTTGTTTCTTGAGGTAGGCTTCTGTAGCTATAAAATTCCCCCTTAGAACTGCTTTTGCTACATCCCATAAGTTTTGGATTGTCGTGGTTTCATTGTCATTTGTCTCTAGGTATTTTTTGATTTCCTCTTTGATTTCTTCCATGATCTCTTGGTTATTTAGTAACGTATTGTTTAGCCTCCATGTGTTTGTGTCTTTTACATTTTTTTCCTTGTAATACATTTCTAATCTCATAGCATTGTTGTCGGAAAAGATGCTTGATATGATTTTAACTTTCTAAATTTACTGAGGCTTGATTTGTGACCCAAGATGTGATCTATCCTGGAGAAGGTTCCGTGCACACTTGAGAAGAAAGTGTAATCTGCTGTTTTTGGATGGAATGTCCTATAAATATTAATTAATTCTATCTGGTCTGTTGTGTCATTTATAGCTTTTGTTTCCTTATTTATTTTCATTTTGGATTATCTGTCCATTGGTGTAAGTGAGGTGTTAAAGTCCCTCACTATTATTGTGTTACTGTTGATTTCCTCTTTTAGAGCTGTTAGCAGTTGCCTTATGTATTGAGGTGCTCCTATGTTGGGTGCATATATATATTTATAATTGTTATATCTTCTTCTTGGATTGATCCCGTGATCATTATGTAGTGTTCTTCCTTGTCTCTTGTAACATTCTTTATTTTAAAGTCTGTTTTATCTGATATGAGTATTGCTACTCCAGCTATCTTTTGATTTCCATTTGCATGGAATATCTTTTTCCATCCTCTCATTTTCAGTCTGTATGTGTCCCTAGCTCTGAAGTGGGTCTCTTGTAGACAGCATATATATATGGGTCTTGTATTTGTATCCTTTCAGCACGCCTGTGTCTTTTGGTTGGAGTATTTAATCCATTGACGTTTAATATAATTATCGATATGTATGTTCCTGTGACCATTTTCTTAATTGTTTTGGGTGTGTTTTTGTAGGTCCTTTTCTTCTCTTGTGTTTCCCACTTAGAAAAGTTCCTTTAGCATTTGTTGTAGAGCTGGTTTGGTGGTGCTGAATTCTATTAGCTTTTGCTTGTCTGTAAAGCTTTTGATTTCTCCATCAAATCTGAATGAGATCCTTGCCAGGTAGAGTAATCTTGGTTGTACATTCTTCCCTATCATCACTTTAAGTATATCACGCCACTCCATTCTGGCTTGTAGAGTTTCTGCTGAGAAATCAGCTGTTAACCTTATGGGAGTTGCCTTGTATGTTATTTGTTGTTTTTCCCTTGCTGCTTACAATAATTTTTCTTTGTCTTTAATTTTTGCCACTTTGATTACTATGTGTCTCAGCATGTCTCTCCTTGTATTTATCCTGTATGGGACTCTCTGCGCTTCCTGGACTTTGGTGGCTATTTCCTTTCCCATGTTAGGGAAGTTTTCTACTATAATCTCTTCAAATACTTTCTCGCGTCCTCTCTCTCTCTCTGTTCTCTTTCTGGGACCCCTATAATGCGAATGTTGTTGCATTTAATGTTGTCCCAGAAGTGTCTTAGGCTGTCTTCATTTCTTTTCATTCTTTTTTCTTTATTCTGCTCCACAGCAGTGAATTCTACCATTCTGTTCCAGGTCACTTAGCCGTTCTTCTGGCTCAGTTATTATGCTATTGATTCCTTTTAATGTAGTTTTCATTTCAGTTATTGTATTTTTCATCTCTGTTTGTTTGTTCTTTAATTCTTCTAGGTCTTTGTTAAACATTTCTTGCATCTTCTTGATCTTTGCCTCCATTATTTTTCCTAGTTCCTGGATCATGTTCACTATTATTATTCTGAATTCTTCTTCTGGAAGGCTGCCTATCTCCACTTCATGTAGTTTTTTTTTCTCTGCTTTTATCTTGTTCCTTCATCTGGTACATAGCCCTCTGCCTTTTCATCTTGTCTGTCTTTCTGTGAATGTGGTTTTTGTTCCACAGGCTGCAGGATTGTAGTTCTTCTTGCTTCTGCTGTCTGCTCTCTGGTGGATGAGGCTATCTAAGTGGCTTGTGCAAGTTTCCTGATGGGAGGGACTGGCTGTTTCTCTGGTGGGCAGAGTTCAGTAAAACTTTAATCTGCTGTCTGCTGATGGGTGGGGCTGGGTTCCCTCTCTGTTGGTTGTTTGGCCTGAGGCAACCCAACACTGGAGCCTACCTGGGGGCTTTCTTGGGGCGAATGGGAGGCTCTGGGAGGGCTCATGCCAAGGAACACTTCCCGGAACTTCTGCTGCCAGTGTCCTTGTCCCCACGGTGAGCCACAGCCACCCCCCGCCTCTGCAGGAGACCCTCCAACACTAGCAGGTAGGTCTGGTTCAGTCTCTCCTGGGGTCACTCTTCCTTCCCCTGGGTCCCGATGGTCACACTACTTTGTGTGTGCCTTCCAAGTGTGGAGTGTCTGTTTCCCCCAGTTCTGTCGAAGTCCTGCAGTCAAATCCCACTATCCTTCAAAGTCTGCTTCTCTAGGAATTCCTCCTCCCGTTGCCAGACCCCCAGGTTGGGAAGCCTGACGTGGGGCTCAGAACCTTCACTCCAGTGTGTGGACGTCTCTGGTATAAGTGTTCTTCAGTCTGTGAGTCACCCACACAGCATTTATGGGATTTGATTTTACTGTGATTGCGCCCCTCCTACCGTCTCATTATGGCTTCTCCTTTGTCTTTAGATGTGGGGTATTTTTTTGTTGAGTTCCTGTGTCCTCCTGTCGATGGTTGTCCAGCAGCCAGTTGTGATTCTGGTGTTCTCGCTAGAGGGAGTGAGAGCACGTCCTTCTATTCGCCATCTTGGTTCAGGGCTCCTGTTTTGTTTTTTGTTCTGGGTGTTTTTTGTAATTTCTGTTTTCTTCTCTTTCTGTCTTGTGTTTTGGCAGTTTTATTTAGTGTCCTTTTGTTTAGTGGTTACATTTCTCATTTTCTTTTGTGTATTTACTATACGTTTTTTCCTTGTGGTTATTATGATGTTCAAATATAACATCTTATGTAAATAGTAGCCTGTTTTAAGTTGGTAGCAAGTGAAATCTGAACGTATTCCAAAGCTTTATCTTTTTACTCCCTCCCCCCGTGTTTTATACTTTTTATGACACGTTTTACATTTTAAAACTTTATGTATCCCTTATCTAATCACTGTAATTTTAGTTACTTTTGCTACTTCTGTCTTTTAACCTTCATACTTGCTTTATAAGTGGTTGATTCACTACCTTTATTGTATATTTTCCTTTTCCAGGGAGATTTTTACTTTTTAAGTTTTATTATTATTAATTAGTGCCATTTTTCAGCTTAAAGAAGTTCCTTTAATATTTCTTATAGAGGCAGTTTAGTGGTGATGAACTTCTCTAGATTTTGCCTATCTGGGAAACTCTTGATCTCTCCTCCTATTCAGAGTGATAAGCTTTGCTGTGTAGAGAATTAGTTGGAAGTGTTTTTGTTTTTCTTTTTTAGCACTTTGCTTATGTCATGATACTGCCTTCTGGCTCATAAAGTTTCTGCTGATAACTTTATGGGATTTCCCTGTACCTTTTTGATGGCTCTTAATTGTGGATCATCATGGCTGGTGTGTGGTTTTTTCCTTGGTGAGACCATATTTCTTCCTCTCCTCCCCATGTCAAGGCTGTCCTTTTACCCTTTGTTTGGAGGCTCTGTTCATCCAGTTTTCAGGTCCCTTTCCATGGGAATTATTCCATTTATATTTGTAGATTTCTTGTGTCCACTGGCGGAGGTAAGTTCAGGATCTTCCTACACCAGCATTTTCTCCATACTTTTTAGATTGGTGGTGATTATAAAGGCCCAGCTCACCATATCGTGATCCCTTAACATTGAAGCATTTTAGGGAAGCAGGGTCCTTTACAGTCATCCTGTCAGGCTCAGAGTGATTGGATGATGGTAGCTTAATCCGTGAGAAAGGAGCTCCTCATAAAAGCAGAATTAAAAAAGAAAATGCACTCATCACTTCTTCTAGATACCAGTCAGGAAAATCTTAGGTTATCCTTTCCTGCCAAGGTGAAATGCTTTAGAATTACAACTTAATAATCAAGGAAGTTGGGACATACATGCCATGTGATAATGTTTGAATTCCTGATATGCAAGAAAATGTTACCTCAGCTTTGTCTTGCCAAACAGCAGAGCGTTCAGTGCTGGCTGTCATGCTCTGTCCTTCCCCTTCTCTTAGTGGGCCTGTGCTCTCATGATGAGAATAATAGAGTCTGATAATTTTTCCTTTGTCATTATCTCATATGTGCTTACTTCATAGCAAGATGAAGCAGGGTAACTGAATAATGTAAAAGTGTATTTCTTGCATAGATTTAAATAGAAGCTGGCTGTGTGAAAGAGGGAGATGGTGAAGGGGAAGGACAGAAAAGGGGGGATGGAAAGAAAGGAAAGTGTATTCTTTTGAGGAAGGATGAATTATATAAGTATGAATTGGAAACAATCCAGAATCTTTAAGCTCATTTCAGTTTTTAGTTGAATTTCCTCCAAAACCTATTACCAGGGCTATAATACAAAGGCAAACTTGACTCGTTTTTGTTTAATCTTTACATATGCATTTGGTGTTTATTGAGTTGCTACTATTGTGCTAGTCAGGGGAGACACACAAATGAATAAAAGTGTCCTTGTGCCCAGGTTCAGACAAGTAGATTGCTTCCCTCTCTCCACATGTTGCCAAGGAGAGACGGAAGCATGGGTGCTATGGGAATTCCCTCTTCTGTCCTTTCCATCCATGGGTTGGAGGTATTGATAAAACAGAGATGTCAAAAGGAGGACAAATCAGGGGAGGTATCAGACATATCAGGGGCGTATACAGAGGTTATACCAGGTGTGTTTGAATTTAGCATTCTGGGTCCTGAGGAGGATAGATATGGCATTCCTATTTGTACAGAAGCATTTGGTAGCTTTCATGCATGAAAAGTCCTTTGTACACATTTGATTTATTTAATTGAAAGGAACTGGTAGAGAGGCAAAGTAAGCACTTCCATTTGGACAGTAGGAAAAAGAACATGAAAAATGGACCCCCAGAATCTTCCTGGTGTTCACAGCATTATTTAAAAGACCTCGTGTGATGTCATGTATGATCTATGCTGTGTAGGTATTTTTCTACTATGTTTGAAGAAGATAGGTATTAAAGTGTACTAGATCATGTAGTTTCACATATAAAAACAGCCTAGTGATGTGAAGAGATAAGGTGTTGTACTGCTGATCAGATAGCACAGAATAATTGTTTTCAGTGGCAAAGCTTATATTTGGACATTTTTATCCTAATGAAACATTCAGGAGTCTAATTTCCTTTTTTCCTACTTGTAGCTTGAGGGTTTGGTCCAGTTCTTCTTTCTTTCATATATATATTTTTTCTTTCTTTCTTCCTTTTTTCTTTTCTTTTTGTCCTTTTATCCTTTCCTCCAGGCATTTGTGTAGATTCTTGAAATGCTACCACCACTTTGATGGAGAGTAACACGTGGTCAGAAGGAGTCTTGGATCCCCGTTTCTAGCTATGATATCAACTCAATTGATATCATCTGAGTGCTTTCAGTGACTCCTGTCTTGGGCTTTCCCTTTTACAAAAGTGTGCTAAAAATACATCTGTACTCACAGAGTGCTTTGTTTCCTACTTGAAATGAACAGAAGAAGTTTAAGAGTTTGAAGTGCTTTTAGGAATAGCAGATAGAGTTGGCTGTCTTCTAATTCTGAATTTTCAGTTGAAATTTGTGGTGATGTCATTTCAAAACAATCCTAACGGGTAGAATATAGAGCACTTATACGGCTCCTGAGTAACTTTTTGAAAATGGAAGCATTTAAATGAGCATCCCAGTTTTGCTTTTACAGATGTTGGTTTCAATCATGTCCTGGGCTTAAGTGGTAGGAAACAAGCAAGGGGAAATGAATACCGTCCCACCAAGAGGTAATTTCACACCTGCCAAACTTCCAAGAGCCCAAATATGGCTTTTCTAGGGTGATTTTCAAGATGTGTAAGTATAAGAAGCTGCAATATCTGTATTAAAATGGGACAAAACTACTGAGAGGCAGGCCCAGGCCCTCACTTGCCCTGCAAGGTGGAAGGTGAGGGCAATGTTTAGGGATTGTCTGTGTAGTGATAGAGCTCCAGAACCTCGAATGTTTCTTCAGATGGCAGAACAGTATGGGGAAGGCTGGAAGCTCAGTAACTGTGTGGATAGTCTAGGAAAGAAAACGTCTTTTGTCGCCTGGATTTTTAAAAGGTCTGCTTGATAATGTAATGATGTAATTCTCCTTGACAGTTTGTTGCATGTTTTTAGGTTCCCTTATAATGATTCAGATGGAGATTGTCACATTTGTGTGAAGTTGAGGGGACTGTCTTGGGAGTCTTTCACGTTCAGACATGGGATTTGTAATCATTCTTATTTCATTTAACATTTGTCCAATATTTCTGAACCTCAGAGTTTGAAGAAAATTCGGTGGAAGGTGGCTGTCTTCATAACAAACTAGCTTTGTGATCATGAATAAATTAATTACACTTTCTTCTTTATCCTCAGAGTGAGAATAAAAGTAATAAGAGAAATATTGCCCACCTTGTGGATTGGTTGTTATGATTTAATAAGATAGTATATGGTAAAGTGGCTCTCATAGTGTCTGGCATTTAGGATGTACCAGGAAACCATATCTACCCCAATCATTGTTATGATTTTATGTCCTAATCTTTATCTGATATGGCATGTTTCTTAAAACCTTGTCAAGTACTCCTCTACTCTCTCAAGAGATAGAGAATTTACTGTATCCCCAGGCAGGCCCACGTTTGCCTCTTCAGAAATTCTTCTTCATACTGGTTTTCTGCCTTCTCAGAAGTTTCCTCCCATTGGTTTCTACGTGTCACTCTTAACCCTTCTGTTTTCTCTGTGGCAGACATTCAACAGTTAGAAGTCAGTGGTTGTGGTCCTCCTAGGTCTTTTTTTTTTTTTTTTGGCGGTACGCGGGCCTCTCACCGTTGTGGCTTCTCCCGGTGCGGAGGACAGGCTCCGGACGCGCAGGCTCAGCGGCCATGGCTCACGGGCCCAGCTGCTCCGCGGCATGTGGGATCCTCCCGGACCGGGGCACGAACCCGTGTCCCCTGCATCGGCAGGCGGACTCTCAACCACTGCACCACCAGGGAAGCCCTAGGTCTTTTTTTTTTTTAATACCTTATTATCCTTATTTTGCAAAAGCGAAAACTGACACTCACAAAGGTTAATTAACTTCCCTTTGGTTATATAGGTAATAAGTTACCAAAACAATTTGAGCCCAGTACCTTTTGATGGGTTATTTTCTGCATCCCTTTTCAAATGTGACCCCTGGAACTGAGCTTACTACCCCAGCTGTGGTCTGCCGGGCACAGAGTAGAGAGACAGATTATTGTTTTCCTAGCTTGGGACCCTATGATCTTTTGTTCTTTATTATACCCACTACATTCGAGATCTAACAGGTGTTTACTAAATGAACTCAAATTAGGGGCTGAGGTGCTGCAATCACATAGCCATGGATAGAGCAGAGTCTCTGCCTCCTGGAAACTTAAGTCTTAGGGGCAAGGCTAGCTATGGGGTCCAGTGCAATTGAAAATGTGGGGTCCCTTGTTCAAAAATGGGAAAAGAGGCCATTAAAGGTGTAAGACATAAAGTTTTTTCCTCTTTTTTTGTGGTTTCTTATGTTTTGTTTTTTACTTGCTATTTAATGTCATTCTAAGTAAGGAATAATTGGAAATTTAAATTATTAGCATGAACTTTACCATTCATTTTTATATTATGCCATGCAGGTTTTAAATGTAAATATAAGGGCACTAAACTTGTATGTGGAATCACTGAAATTACACAATTCCTATGTGTCCCGTTCTTATCAGAACAGTGGAAACACTGAACAAAACTACCTCAGTTATTTATTTCACTTCTTATGTACATATTCTGCCTAACACTCTCTATCTACCATTGCTTGCTGATAAGTAATGAAGAACTGAAAGGAAAACCACGGGTTACCCTCTCCTTTTCTTTCTACGTCATTATTTTCAGCATAAACGGTTGGCTAACACTTAGAACTGTTGCCTTCTTTCTACAGTCAAATCAAGTTCTGGTTCAAATAAAAAGCATGGCCTTTTGGGGCATTCTGCCTCCACTTACTCACTACTCAGTGATCAATGTAATACACTTACCTTGTGCTTTGAGTCTTGCCAGACTCGCACACATCGTGGGTCCCCGGAATTCCGTCCTCATGGGGTATCGGGAAAGCTCTCTGCAATGAGGGGGAGAAGCACTGTGGACATACGTGCTGCATACTCCTCTGCTCACGCTCCATTCACTTCCAAAACACAGCTTCAAAGATAAAATTACGAAGATTTTCAAGATGTTGACAGAGGGCATCAAACCAAGTGAGGGCGTGAGAGTGGGGCTCCGTGTGACTTCACAGGTCACATACCCATGATGCCAGCCCTGTCTACTGGAGAAACAGGTAAGTCGAATGCAAGGCAGATGGAAACTGAGCTATAATTGGGAGAGCCCTATGGGCTTGGGCACCTGGCGAGAAAGTTTCAAGGAAAAGGTGATGTTGAGTAGCCACTGAGGGAAGGCGTCGATAAAGAGAGGCATTGGCTGTAGTTTATGATGCTGTATTGCATATTTGAAAGTTGCTAAGAGAGTAGATCTCAAAAATTCTCATCACAAGAAAAGAAATTGTAACTATGTTTGATGATGGATGTTAACTAAACTTATTGTAATCATTTCACCATAGATACATATATCGAATCATTATGTTGTACACCTGAAACTAATAGAATGTTACATGTCAATTATAACTCAATTTTAAAAAGAGAGGGGCATCGAAGGGATTTCTACATGAGGGAAAACATGTGCCAAGGCATGGAGGATGGGAGTGCAGAACTCATTAGGTGCAGGAACAACTGTGGTCCAGGCTGGCCTGAGCAAAGACAACATGGTGGGTTTATAGAACGTTTACTCTGTGTGGCACGAGAATAATTGAATAAGATCCTTGCTTCTTTATTCTCATTTATATTGCATAGGGCCTGTAAATCTGCAAACATTGTCTTGAGAGAAACATCAGATTTGTGTATGTGATTTTTCAATAATAATGTAAGTAATTTATGTTAACTTTAGACAGTTTCCCCCCAAAATGAAACACCGTTAATTCTCTGTCTTGCTTTTAAAATGAATCCAGTTAGAGATATAAATCTTGACTTTTTCAAATATATCTGCTTGAAGAAAGGATTAGGTGAACAGGCTATGAGTTCTTTTCTTCATATGTGAAAATTCCACATTTTCCACATTTTCCAAATGTCGCCCTTATCATGTCTCAGAGATAGCATATGTGTTCTGATATCTTCTCCAGCAGCCTGAGACAGGAGGTCAGAATTGGGCAAGAGACTCATTCATCTAGACAGGCTAGGGGTTAGGAGGTGATGTGGTCCATTAGATCCATGGTCAAAGAGTATAGCAGACCCTTTTAGGATTCAGGCTAGTCTCTCGGAGTTCTGGCTGTCCTATTGCATGTTTTGAGGTTTTCCATACTTGGTGAGCTGCATTTGGGTCCCCTGGTGGTTGCTGCTTTGGATTCCTTATGTTGAGATGAGGTCTTAAATCAGGTGTCTTGCCTATGAATGCCTTAGGACTTGGTGCATTTCTACTTTCCACACCTTTCACCTGTGATCTTCTCCTTATCTCACAGCTTCCCAGCCACTGGTTGTTTCCATTGGTTTGGGGAGGATTCAGGGCGAGCCTGAATGCTTAGTCACTGCATGGTCACCTCCAGCTCCCAGACAGACAGGCAGCCTAGAGCGGACAAAGCCATAGAAACCAACACCTAACCCTGCACATGTGAGTGCAGATGCATGTATGTTCGTAGGTATGTGAATGAGTGTATGCACCTGTGTGCACCTGTGGGTAGGTGTGCAGTGCTGCAACTCAGTGGGAAGTATAAGAACACAGTTCTCTCCGCTGAGAGACATCTGACTCTAATAGGCGGTGTACGAGGCTTAGGAACCTTGATGAAAGCGAGCATCTGGAAGGGTACTCCAGACCTTCACGGAGGGTGGCCAGTGGGAACTTAAATGCTACTTCTAGATCAGCTTGTAATTAGACTTGGAGACTTCAGAGAGAGGTGGAGAAGGGTTGTGGTAGGAAACAGAAATGAGGGACTAACAACAATTTTTTCCTATGCATGGAGTATTTCTCCATTAATCCCTTTGTATCCATTACAGCTGATCTTAACATGGTTTTAAGGTTTCTCCGTAAAGGACTTGTGCGTTCTGAAGATAATTTAGAGATATTTTGTTTTATTGTGGATGTTATTTTCTTTTATATTTTTCACTTGGTTATTACTTTTGTAGGCCGTGTTATGGACTTTCGTAAGCCGATTTTCAATTTAACCACCTTGCTCAAATTTCTTATTCTATTTTAAATTTATTTATATATTGATTCTGTTCATTCTTACCTTGGTTTAGCTTATTTTATATTTTTATGTTGATGGTCATATTTTCTATTGATTGTGTTAAATTTTCTTCTATGTTGATAGTCACACTTTCTGCTAGTCAGTTTTTTCTCTCCTCCTCCAGTCATTATGCCTCTGATTTCCTTCTCTTCTCTCACATTATTGGCCTGAAGTAGTGATTGCAGGTAAAATGTGTCTAAAGTTTTTCAGTTATGGTCGTAGCTGTAGATTTTGGTACATAATCATTCTCTGGTTAAGAAACTATCCTCATTCTTAGTAGTCTGAGAATTTTTGACATGAATCATTGTTAGACTTTTTCAAATGTTGTTTCTGCATTTATTGAGATATCATGTGATTTTTATCATTGCTGTTAATGTGGTTGATTACTTTAATAGATTTTCTCATGTCAAACCATCCTTGAATTATCAGGATATTTATTTTCCAGACATAAGATATGTCTGGTTATCAGGGTGAACTTTATTTGATCATGACCCCTCCTTCTCCTCCATTATTATTTTAATACTTTGTTGGCTTTGATTGGCTGATGTTTGCTTTAGGATATTTGCATATATGTTGATTAGTGGAATTTTGTTGCATTGTCCTTATCAGGTTTTATAATTAAGATACCAGTGTTCTCCTCCAATATATTAGACAGCGTTTTTGTTTTCCTATATACATTAACAGTTTAGTGTACGAGGTAGGGATTTTTCTATTCCTTCAAATTACAGCTCACTGGCAAAATGATTTGAGCCTGGTCTTTTTTGTTGTGGAAGATATTTTTTAAATTTATCATTATTACAATTACTGGTTTGTTTTTTTTTTGCGGTACGCAGGCCTCTCACTGTTGTGGCCTCTCCCATTGTGGAGCACAGGCTCTGGACACGCAGGCTTAGCGGCCATGGCTCATGGGCCAAGCCGCTCCGCAGCATGTGGGATCTTCCTGGACCGGGGCACGAACCCGTGTCCCCCGCATCGGCAGGCGGACTCTCAACCACTGCACCACCAGGGAAGCCCCCAATTACTGTTTTTTATGCTTGTTGTTTAATGATGGTTTCTACTTCATCTCAATTTTGATATTTAATATTTTCAAGAATGTGTAACAGTTGTTCTTTTCTCATTTAAAATTTTCTGTTTGTAGTTGTATCTGTGTTTTTATTCTTTTCAACTAATTAATGTTTATTGAGGTATAATTAACATAATATTAGTCTCAGGTGTACAACATAATGGTTTGGTATTTGTATATAATATGAAATGATCACAATTAGTCTGGCTAACATTTGTCACCACACATAGTTACAAAATATTTTTCTTGTAATGAGAACTTTTAAGATCTACTCTCAGAGCAAATTTCAACATAATAAAAGTATATTATGTGATATTACTATAGATAATAGTATTATTATTTATAGTAACCATGCTGTACATTACATCCCCATGACTTACTTATTTTATAACTTTCCAGTTATAAGTTTGTACCTTTTGACTCCCTTCACACACTTGGCCCATGCCTACCCCTAGTCTTTTTTCTTGTGGTAGGTTATTTATTTTCCAGACATAGGTCCTTTTTGTTGTTTTTTAGCTTCCTTTTTGTTTTTAATTTCTGATTTGATTATGTATGGTCATAGGACACTTTCTGTATGATGTTGATCCTTTGGAATTTATTGTTTCTTCTGGCCTATTACATCATCAGTTTTTTTTTTTTTTTTTTTTGCGGTACGCGGGCCTCTCACTGTTGTGGCCTCTCCCGTTGCGGAGCAACAGGCTCCGGACGCGCAGGCTCAGCGGCCATGGCTCACGGGCCCAGCCGCTCCGCGGCATGTGGGATCCTCCCACACCGGGGCACGAACCCGTGTCCCCTGCATCGGCAGGCGGACTCTCAACCACTGCGCCACCAGGGAAGCCCACATCATCAGTTTTTAGGAGTGTTGTAACACACATTTCTCTGCTTCTGGGTGGAGTCTTATCTAAAGCTACTAGTTTCACTTTATTCACTATGCTATTGTATTTTATTATATTGTTTTGCTACCTTATTGTCTATGTCATCCATCAGTTTCCAAGAGTGTGAGTTAATATCATAATTACAAATTTAGACATATCCACTTTTCTCCATATTTTGTATATTTTGAGGCAAAATTGTTAGGTGCATTTATGTACATGAAGGATTCATATTCTCAACCTACTCTTCCATTTACTAACATGTAATTTCATTGTCCCCTATGATTTTTCCTTGAATTCTATTTTTTGTCAGATATTAAGAATGCTATGCTAGCTTTCTTTTGGTTCATTTATATTTGACATATATATTTTATCCTTTCACTTCTATAATTTTATATCCCTTTTAAAAATGTGATTTTTATAAACAAGATATTGCTTGTGTTTTAGAGTCATTTAGGGAATATTTGTCTTTTGTGTGGAGAGACTATAATTGATACATATAAATTGTACTGATTTTAAGCGTATGCTTTGATGAACCAAACGTATATACCTATATAACTACACTCCAAAGTATGGAAATTTTGATCACCTAGATTGAGCCCTCTTGCCTTTTTCTAGTCACTTTCCACACCCTGCTCTGAAGCACAGATACAATCACTTTTCTAATGTTTATCAATGTATCTTGGCTTGACCCGTTGTGGAAACTTGTATACATGACATTATACATTATATACCCATGTCTGGTGTCTTCAGCACAGCATGATATTTTTAAGATTCTGCAGATTGTTGTCAGTGTCAGCAGTTCATTTCTTTTATTGCTGTGCATAATTTTGTTGTATGGATATACCACACTTTATCCGTCAGGCTATTGATGGAAATTTTAGTTGTTTTGATTAATTGGCTACTATAAATACGGCTGCTATAAACATTTATGTACAGTGCCTTTTTTGGTAGAAGAAGGAATGGAGTGTGTAAATACCAGGGAATGGAATTATTGAATCATGGGATAGGTATATGAAAAACTGCAAATAGTTTTCTAATTTGCATTTCCTAGATAACTAGTGACGTCTAATTGAACATCTTTACATGTGCTAATTGACCATTTGTATCTTCTTATGTGAAGGTTCTATTTAATTCTTTGGTCTGTTTTTTATTTTGTTAGTCTATTTCTTTATTATTAAATTATAGAATAAAAAATATTTTGGATACAAGTCCTTTGTCAGGTATGTGTATTTTGAATATTTTCTTCCTATTTATGGCTTGTCTTTCATTTTCTAACAATGTCTTGATGAGCAGAAGTTTTCATTTTGGTGAGTAACATCAGTTTTTTTTGCCTAACCCTTAGTGGGTTTGTGTGCAGAAAGATCCTTGCCATCCTAAGGACATAAAGATATTTTCCTATGTTTTCATGTAGCCACATTACAGTTTTAGTTTTTAGGTTTAGGCCTATGAACCATCTTGGATTACTTTTTCTGTATGTTTTGTGGCTCATTTTTTCAAATACAGATTTCTAGTTGTTTCAGCATCATTTGTTTAAAAGATTATACTTTCTCTACTAAATGATTTTTGTGCCTTTTTTGGAAATTAGTTGGTCATATATGTCCACACATATTTCTCAATTTTTTTTTCTATTCTCTTGATTTACTTCATTTGCTTGATTACTGTAACATTTTTGTGAAATTTAAAAGCAGGCTTTGTAAATCATTCAACTTTGTTCTTCTTTTTAAAGATTGTTTTGGTGATATGTCATTGTGGTTTTGATTTACATTTCCCTGATGATTAATGATGTTGAGCAACTTTTAATGTACCACATAAATTTTGTGACTTTAAAGAAAAATTGCTGTGGAAAATCCCATTGGGATGTTGATAGGGGTTGCACTGAATCTATAGAATGTTTTGGGTGGTATGGATATTTTAATAATATTATTTCTTCCATTCCATGAACATGGAATATCTTTCCATTTATTGGTGTCCTCTTCAATTTCCTTAATCAACGTCATACTTTTCCATGTATGTATCGTTCATCTCCTTGGTAAAAATTTTTGTTAATTTAATTTTATTCATTTTTTTATACAGCAGGTTCTTATTAGTCATCAGTTTTATACACATCAGTGTATACAAGTCAATCCCAATCGCCCAAATCATCACTCCTCCATCCCCACCCCCCTGCAGCTTTCCCCTCTTGGTGTCCATACGTTTGTTCTCTACATCTGTGTCTCAATTTCTGCCCTGCAAACTGGTTCATCTGTACCATTTTTCTAGGTTCCACATATATGCATTATCCTTGGTAAAATTTATTCCTATTTTTTTTGTTTTGTAAATGAGGTTGTTTTCTTCATTTCTCTTTCTGGTATTTTGTTGTTAGTGTATAGAAATGCAACTGATTTTTATATATTGATTTTGTATCCTGCAAATTTGCTGTATTTGTTTTTTAGTTCTAACAGTTTTATGGTAGAGCCTTTAGTTTTTTAATATTTAGTATCATACCATCTGTAAATAGAGACATTTTTACTTCTTCCTTTCCAATTTGGATGCCTTTTTATTTCTTTTTCTTTCCTAATTGCTCTTTCTAGGACTTCCAGTAACATACGTGGCAAGAGTGGGCATCCTTTTCTTGTACCTGATCTTATACAAAATGCTTGAAGCTTTTCACTGTTAAATATGATGTTAGCCTTGGGCTTATCGTATATGGCCTTTATATTGAGATATGTTCCCTCTATACCCAGTTTGTTGAAAGTTTTTATCATGAAAGGATGTTGACTTTTGTCAAATGTTTTTTCTGCATCTACTGAGATGATCATATGATTTTTATCCTTCATTTTGTTAATGTGGTGTATCACATTGAGTGTTTTGCAGATATTGAACTGTCATTGCATCCCTGGAATGAATCCCACTTGATCACTTTGTATATAATCTCTTTAATGTACTGTTGAATTTAGTTTGCCAACATATTGTTGAGGATTTTTGCATCTGTGTTCATCAGGGATATTGGCCTTTAATTTTCTTTTCTTGTAGTGTCCTTGTCTGGTTTTGGTATCAGGGTAATGCTGGCCTTGTAAAATCAGTTTGGAAGTGTTCCTTCCTCTTCTATTTTTTGGAAGGGTTTGAGGATTCATATTAATTCTTCTTTAAATGTTTGGTAGAATTCACAGTGAAGTTACTTGGTCCTGGATTTTTGTTTTTTTGGGAGGTTTTGATTACTGATTCAGTCTCCTTGCTAGTAAACCATCTATTTCAATTTTCTGTTTCTTCACGATTCAGTCTTTGTAGGTTGTATGTTTCTAGGAATTAATCCATTTCTTCTAGGTTGTCCAATTTGTTGGCATATAATTTTACATAGTAGTCTCTTATAATTATTTGTGTGGCATTGGTTGTGATATCCCCTCTTTCATTTCTAATTTCATGTATTTAAGTCCTTTCTCTTTATTTTTTGGTGAGTCTAACTAAAGCTTTGTCTATTTTGTTTATTTTTTTCAAAAACCAGCTTTTAGTTTCATTGATCTTTTCTATTGATTTTTTAGCCTCTATTTCATTTACTTCCTCTCTGATCTTTATGTCCTTTCTTTTATTAACTTGGGGCTTCGTTTGCTCCTCTTTTTCTAGTTCCTTGGGGTGTAAAATGAAGTTGTTTGAGATTTTTCTTTCTCTCAATAAAGGTATTTATTGTTATAAACCTCCTGTATAGCCCTGCTTTTGCTACATCCCATAAATTTTGGTATATTGTTTCCATCTTTATTTGTGTGAAGATTTTTAAAAATTTCTCTTTTGATGTCTTCTTTGACTCATTGATTGTTCAGTAGCATTTTGTTTAATCTTCACATATTTGTGAATGTTCCATTCTTTTCTTATAATTGGTTTCTAGTTTTGTACCGTAGTGGTTGGAAAACATGCTTGGCATATATCAACCTTCTTTAATTTATTAGGAGCTATTTTTTATTAATGTTTAATACCATTTTTTAAAGTGAAGTATACTTGGCTTATAATGTGTTAGTTTCAGGTGTACAGCATAGTGATTCAGTTATACATATATTACTGAATATATATATGTATATGTGTGTGTGTATTAGGCCCATCTGATCTAAAGTGTTGAGGTGCCAGATTTGCATACCAGCTCCTTTCAGGGAGATACAAATGACTTAGAGCTGGCTAGAGGGAGAAGGCAAAGGAGGTACCTGCCAGCTTCCCTGGTTTCCGGGGAGGGTAGTGGGTCCCTTAGTTATTTTTAAAAAGTGATTCTTTTTCTAGTTTCTTAACTTGGCAACATAGATCACTGGTTCTAAACCCTTATTCTTTTTTAATGAAAGTTCTTTAAAGTGACCAATTCCATTTAAGTACTCTTTAGTTCATTTCATAAATTTTTATATGATGTGTTTCGTTATTATTCATTTCTAAATATTTTCTAATTTCTCTTATGATTTCTTCATTGGACCCAAATATTTGAGGGGGGATATCTAGACCTTAATTATTGATGTCTAATTTAAATGCCTTGTGGACAGATAACATTCTGTATGATATTCAATATATAAAAATTATCGAGAATTGTTTTATGTCCTAATATATGGTCTGTCCTATTGAATATTCTTCAGTGTACTTGACAAGAATGTGTATTATGTGAATTGTACATTGTTGTATTTTATATATTTTTTAAGTTAATTTGGTTGATAGTGTTGTTCAAATCTCATATATATACAGGTTATTTTTTTCTCTTTTTATTAGTTCCTGAGAGAGATATTATAAATCATCAAGTATGTGTGAATTTTTCTATTTTCCCCCTTATTTCTGCCATTTTTTTTGCTTTGTGTTTATTAAAATTCTTAGGTGTATGCATGTTTGGATTGTTATTCTTTAATGAAATGGCCCTGTAAGTAATACCCCTTTTTTGGTGAAATAATTTATTTTCTCTGGTAATATCCATTGGCTTGAAGTATACTTTGTTTGGTATTTACATAGCCACACCAGCTTTCTTATGTGTCATATTATGTGAATTATAGTTTTCCCATTGTTTTCAACCTGTGTCTTTACTTCTAAAGTGCATCATTTTTATAGAACATGTAATTGTTTGCTTCCTTCTCTAGTTTAACAATCTATGCTTTGTAATTTGATGATTTAATCTATATATATTTAATGTAATTATTGATATTTGTGTTTAATTATGCACTCTTACTATTCGGTTTCTATTTGTCCCCTCTATTTTGTGGGGTTTTTTTTGGTTGCTCCCTTGTCTTTTTGTTAATTGAATATTTTGGGTATCCCATTTTATATCCTCTTTTGTCTTTTGTATATATCTCTTGTATTATTTTTAATGGTTGCTCTAGAGAGTAAAACATTCAGCTTCATCTCATTGTAGACTACCTTCAAGTAATGTTATAAAGCTGCATGTAAAATGGAAGAACCTTACAACAGTACACTTTTATTTTCATCCCTCTCTGCCTTTGTGCTATTGATAGCTCATATTTTTTCTAACATACGTTATAAAATCCACAGTACATTACTATTGCTTTTGCATTAGTGAACTGACTTTTAAAAATTGAAGAAAATATGTAGTATTTTATAGTTATCCATATATTATTCGTCTTCTTTTCATTCTTTCCTATAGATCTCAATATTTGATATCCACATCTAAAGTGATCTCAGTATTATTTCTCTTCACCCAAAAAAGACTTCTTTGGTCTTTTTTGTTATGCAGATATTTTGCTAAAAATAACTTCTGCTTATCTGACAGTATCTCTATTTTGCCTTCATTTTTGAAATGAAAGATATTGAAAGCTGTTTTTGGGCCAAGTATAGAATTTTAGTTGTTTTTTTCAGCACTTTGAAGATGTCATTCCATTGTCTCCTGGCCTTTATTATATTATTTACAACAGTAGCTCTGTTGTCATTCTTATTCTCTCCCTCTCTCCCCCCACAAAACCTCCATTCCCACTGCCCCCCCATATATAGACCATTTTTCAATTCTTCTCTTTCTTTTGCTTTTTGGCAGTGTGACTATAATTTTCCAAGGTGTGGTTTTCTTTTTATTTATCCTGGATTTGTCATTGTTGTTTTTGGTAAAACTTGCAAAATTTTCAGTCAATATTTTTTTCAGTTAATTCTCCTGTTCCTGTCTATTTCTTCTCTCCTCTGAGGTTTCCAATCATAAGTATGTTAGACTACCTTGTAACATCCTTCAGTTTATTGAGACTCTATAATGATAGTAAATTTATTTGTTTATTTCTGATTTTTATGCTTTAGCTTGGATGATTTCTGTTGACCTTGCTTCAAGTTTACTGATTCTTTCTTGTGGCCAATCTACTGTTTATTCCATTCATTAAATTTTTCAATTTCAGGTACTGTATTTTTCAGCTTAGGATTTACATGTTCTATTTTGACAGCTTCTGTACATTTCCTGAAATTCCCTGGCTAGTCATCCTTCAGACCCAAAGTGTCATATAGATTTTGTAACATCTTTACAATAATTATTTTAAAGTTTTTGTTTGCTGATTCCAACATCAGAGTTGCTTCCATTGCCTGAATTTTCTCTTGATTATGTGTCACGTTTTCTTATTTTCATATCTAGTGAATTTTTATTGCATACTGATATCATGAATGATATGCTGTAGACACTCTGGATTGTGTTATTTTCCTCTGAATATATTGTTGTGTTGTAGCAGCTGGTTGGGTTACATAGAAATCACATTAAACTTATGGAGGCTTGGTAAAAGACTTTGTTAGTGTAGGCATATCTTGGTTTTGCCTTTAGTCCTAGGGCAAATAGTATTTCAACACAGTCTTTTCTTCTAAGGCATGGCCCATCTGTGGCATTACTGGAAAGCCCAAGTTGTTTCCCACGTCACCCCTAAGTTGGCAGGACTTGAATTGCAAATTTTGTTTCCTCTGAGATAAACAGCTGCTGAAATATCTCTTTAGTTCTTCCAGCCTTCCATTGGTTGGTTTCTCCTGTGCTCTTTGGAGTCTTGCCCCACGCCTGCACAATTACGTAATCAGCCAAGGGTTTATATGAAGACCATAGGTTTTGGGTTTCACCCCAACACTGGCCACTTTTTACAGTGCTCTGGCAGCCTCAGGCACTGTCCTCTGATTCCTCAAACCAACAAGACTGTGGATTTCTGCTTGAATTCCAGCTACACTGTCCCAGGGGAAAAGATGTATAAAAGTAGATCTTACTCAGTGTGGTTTCCTTCTTTCAAAGGTCAGCTCTCCTTTTTGTTTGGTTTATGTTCAGTACCTTCAAAGAGTTGGTTTTATATTTTGTGTAGAGTTTGTACTTATTTTCAGCAGGAAGGTTAGTCTGATAAAAGCTACTCCACCATTACTAGAAGTCAGAACTCCTCTGCAGGTCTTCATTGTTGAATTTAAGCCATTTATAATGACTTTATATACTGTTACATCAGGACTTGTTTCTGCCATCTTATTCACATTTTATATTTATGTCTTTTTCTTTTTTCCTTTTTTCTTCTAATTTCCTTTGGAGATATCAAATTTTCTTTTGTTCGTTTAAAAAGATATTCATTCCGTTTTTATTCTTTAGGTGGTTCTCCCTAACTTACTGAGATACTTCCTTCTTTTTAGTTTTCTCTGTCAATACCTTAATTTAATTGTTACCCATAATCCTCTTTATTAAGAAAAGTACAAGAGCACATCTATCTTTGGTATCATTCCTTATCCCTGACATCTTGGTATTTTAGAATTTTAGTTCTTTGTTATCAAGGATACTTTCTTCAAAGAATATATATAAAACTGAATCAATTTGCTGTACCCCAGAAACTAACACAGCATTGTAAATTAACTGTACTTCAATTTAAAAAAAAAGGATATTTTCTTTAGATTTTTTGCCTGGGTAAGAGATGCAACAGCCTGTTCTAGTTCACCGTTTTGCCATCAATTGCATGTAATTGTTTTTTTTAATAAAATATATTCCATTAGACACAGCGTTGTTTTTTAAAATGCAAAACTGAGAAGCTCATAAAGAGACAGCTTCTTAAGGAAGACTGATACAGAATTGGTAAGTATAGCTTATTTTTATAGTTAGCAATTTCTTTTTGAACAAACAGGGAAAAACAAAGCAGATACAGTTTTCATTCGGAATTTATGTTAAGTTCTCTCACCTCCTAGCGTATTGCCTGTTGGTTATACGTTTTGCTTTGAATGTCTAACTCCTGAGTAAAAATCCACTATCGAGAAACAGTGTTGAGATAGTCTATAGAACTACGTTAGGAATAGGCTCATCACTGGGCCTTTTGACAGTAGAAGGAGGATAGATGTGTAAGATTCCCAGAGAAGCCTAAAAGAGGTAGCTGAGAATGCCATCTGAAGCTGCCCAGATTTACAGTCTTGATAAGTGGTCTCTACTCAGGGAGACAGCCACATTTCTGGTTACCCATAAGTGAAGAGGATGAGCAAAAAGATGGTGAATGGGACAAGGGAAGAAAGCTGATTGTTGGGTGGCGTAGTTATTCCATACTCTTTGTCTTTCTGTGGAGGAGAGAAAATTTGTACACTACACCTGAGGAAGGAAGCATATGGAAAGAACATTTCGCATTTCACAATGTTTCCTCACTTAGGCCTCTTGAGCGTTTGACCTTTCTTGAGAGGTGAGTTGGGGAGTACGAACTCAGCATGCCCCGGACTTGCTGATCTGTCTACCAGTAGTTTTCTAGCTTATGCTAGTGGATAAGTTTAATCCTTCAGTGGAATGTTAGCCAGCACTTTTGGCAGCAGATGTAAAGCCATGTTCCCCAATCAGATTGAACAGAAGAACACTGATATCTCTGTCCCTATTAGATGACTGCTTTCCTTTGCTTTCTTATTTTGTTTGGAACGTGAGAGGAGTATTATTTATCGATCCAGTAAAATCCACTATTATATTTTTGAACCCAACTTGTATGATGATTAAAATGATAGCAATAAAAAGGGTGCAAGCAAGCTACTAATACATGCAAAAACTTGGATGGATCTAAAGGGCATTATTTTGAGTGGAAAAAAAAGCCAATCTCAAGAGGTTTCATAATATGTGATTCCATATATATAACATTCTTGAAATGACAGAATTATAGAGATGAAGTGTATGTTAGTGGTAACCAAGGACAGGGATGAGATGGGGGAGAAGCATAAGAGAGTTCCTTGGTGAGGGAGGATAGAATTCTGTTTCTTGTTCGGAGTGGTGGTTACTTGAATCTATACAGGGGATAAAAATTGCATAGAAGTACAGTACATACACACACACACACTCACACACATGCACACATGAGCGTATGTAATAGCTGGTAAAATCTCAATAAGGCCTGTAGTCTTTATAAGAGTATCATACCAATGTGCTTTCCTGGATTTGATGTTATATTATAGATACGTAAGATGTTACCATTTGGGGGAAGCTGGGCTAAAGGTACACACAACTCTATAATACTTTTGTAATTTTCTGAGAGTTGATAACTATTTCAAAGTAAAAACTTAAAAAGAAAGTCATGTAAACATTGTCATTTAATCTTAGCAACTCCTCCCCTAAAAGATAACAAGTGGCAGGGTAGAGCTTATAAAGCTGAGGATGCTATGAGAACCTTTGCAGTAATATGTTTTGTCCTAAGCTAAAGTCATGGCGCAAATAATCTTGAAAACCCCCCCAAAATATCCTAGTAAATAATGAAATTTTAAAGGCCATTTATCTCTTTCTGAAAAATTTTTTTGAAGTCGAAAGCAGATTTTATTTCTGCCCTTACTAGATGAGAGTGTTTACTGCCTTGCTTCCTGATTTAAAATCCAAGACTTATGAAACTCAAACTGATTTGTGAATGTACAAATACACTTTCATTTACCATTGGCTCCAATAAAAATCAAGATGCTTCTAAAAAACGATGGTTTGCGGGGAAAGAAATGCAGACTTGGGAACAGTTAATGGTTTTGGTAATATTCAGTGCACAGGTATTAACCGGTGTTCACTCTTTAGCAGTAATATATATTTCAAGCCCCTAAATATTCAAAACATGAACTAATTTTTCTCCATTATTGAAATCTGTGTATGCAAACCTAGTAGTATTTGAAAGCTAATCTCCCTATGTGCCAGAGTAATTACAGCAAAGTAAATAATCTCCAGTGTTCTTATTCCCTATAGGAGTGGTTTAATATCTTTCAAAACTGGTTTTCAGCTCATTCAAAAAGCCTGAGAAAAGTTCTTTAGTATTCAGAAAAGGAGTAACTTTAAGGAAGCTCTGGAGCGTGTCTCCCCTCTAGCAATTGCTGTTGGACCACAGCACTTTTTCCATCTGAGAATGGAAACAAATCTCTTTGATGCTTTTCCCTAACAGGGGATTGTGTGAGTTCCTCTGCTGAGCCCCAGATCAGAGCCCTGAACCAGAAGCCACTGTGTGTAAACGTGAAGTGGTTTATTGATCATTGCATAGGTGGCATTCCTCCATCAAGTCATTCTAAATTGCGAGCCCAGCATGATATTAGGGGGCACCGAGCTTTTCCAGGAGATGCTCCACGGAGGGCCTGAGCCACCATGCTAGTTTATTATCCGCTGGGCTTTTGGTTGTCCTTCACAAGCTTTGGGGTGTTGGTCCCAGTGTCTGTATAGGTTTCAGAATGAGTCGTGCAGTTGCTTCTCAAGGTGTAAGGCAGTAATGAGCTGTGGTGAGTTCTTTGCTTCTAGATCTGCAGTGTTGGATATCAGGCCTCAAAGTGCCAAAGCAATTCTTGCTTTTGAAAACTAAAATTGTTCTTCACAGGGCTCTATGCTAGTGGATGGGCTGGAAGCTCTGCATTTTTTTTTTTTTTCCCCCTGACAGGTTAAAACTGTGAGAAGAGTTTCTCGGCATATATGACTCATGTTCCTTCTACAGCAGGATCGCTGGGAGACATTTTGTTTTGAATAAATATATCTTTAGTGAAGTGTGCAAAAGACGTGACATGTGCTGCCTGCAGTTTTCAGCCTGTTATAATTTTGTGAAAAGTATAGCAGTGTTGATTGAAATTTTCTATTTTGGATCTCGGTGTTAAGATGATTTCTGTTTCACTTTTTGTCTCGATCAAAGACAAGGGGGAAAAAACTATGCCTTTTTGTGAGTTTTTATCTGTACTAAAATTGTTATCGTCTAAATTTCCAAAAGATACCTTTTTATAATATAATTTAATTGCTTAAATTTTAGTTCACAGTCTGTCTATTTTATAACCACTGAGTTTTACATTTTATTATTGATGTCGTGACTTGGAATTCTGCAGCATTTCTGAGATTTTTCTGGCTATTCTAGAAATGAGAGCTTTTGGAGGTCCATATTTCCAATTTATATTTTTGATCTTTTCTTTCACTTTTTAGACAGTTTCTATTGATAGATCAAGATTGGATGTATTCACCAAAAGGTATTTATACAGGAGTTGCCACTCTTACATATTGGTTGCCAAAAACCAAATGGAGAGCTTTAAAAAAGTGGGCCAACAGAGCATCATTTGCGGGGGCGCATCACTGTTGGATACAGTGAAGCGAACATTGGGTGACGATTAGGGGGATCAGAAGGGTTCCCTGATGACGTGCTTATTTCTTCTGAGTTCTCTGTCCCTCTAGTTTCCCTGACCCGCTCCTCTCCTGCATCCCCGTCACTCTCACTGATGTATATAGAGCGTTGTCTGAATGTTTTCCCTGCCTTATCTTTTTTCTCCCTCTTCCTTCTTTGTCCTGACAAATGTGAATGTTGTGTGTGGCTCTGTCCCTTCCTTCCTCAACCCTGATTCTGGAGTAACTGTGAACATCTGAAGGTTCGGCGTCACTGGCTTTCTGGGCCTTTCCTGAACAGGGCAGAAAGCGCACCAGAAGCTTTATTTCCTGTAGCGTGTGGGGCCCCAGTCAGTCTTGCCTTCTCCCCCCACCAGGCCAGATGCTGACAGAGAGGAGACAGGGTGAGTCCTGGTACCCACATCCGCACCAGGGCCTCCCTTCCCACATCCCGCTGTGTCTGTCCAGCCAGTGGAAACCGGAGTCTTGGTGGAAGCCATCCCTTCAGATGGAACCTGGGTACTTTGCTCAGCTTCCCTTCAGATGGAACCTGGGTACTTTGCTCAGCTTTTGCTCATCCTGGGAGGCTGGACCCTGCCCTTCATCTCCTCAGTCAGTGCAGGAGAACCCCTCGGAAATGGCTAGCCTCTCCGAGGGGAAATTCCTGCCGCTGTACCTGACCTACCGGATTGAACCTCCCAAGTGTCAGCATTGGCCTGGTTAAGTCTGAGTTTGCCTTGTCCTTCAGAGCATTGTGGTTGAATAGCTGGCCACCTTCCTCAAGGCTCGGTCCTAAAGTTGGGTCTGTTTCCCACATCCTGGCCCGGTCTAGTCCTGGTCTCCTTGGCTTCCCCAGAGGACTGGCTTTCCTGTTTGGGCATAAGTTGAAACAGGCCATTTTTCTTCTCTCTCTTACTCACTCTGAGGGCTTCAGCAATGACCTCCATGAGGAAATATTTCCTAAGCTCCAATTCTGTATTTTTATCTGCCCAGTGGACCCCACCTGCATATGTTCTCCTGGACTTTAAACTCTATATATTGATACGTCTGGAAGGGAACTAACTTCTTGCTTCCCTCTCATGCCAGGTCCTCTTCTAGCCTTTGCCATTATTTCTGTTAATGGCACTACCATCTGTCCTGTACTCCGTGCCAAAGACTTGGGAGTCATCTTTTATTCCACCTTGTACCTCACTTTGCACATTCAGTCAATTGCTAGAATGTCAGTTCTTCCTTGTTACTTTCCCGTTTTTCTAATCCTCATTCTCATTCCTTCACTTGCTGCCTTCGCTTATACTGTTCCTCTGTCTGAGATGCAGTTCCTCCTCATAAATTTAGTTATCGTTTAAGAGCTAGTAAAGATGCCTTCTGCTCCACAATAATCTTCCCTGATATGCCCAGCAGGAGTTATTCTCTAACATGTTAGTTTCTCTGAAACCATATTTTGTCATTATTTATGTTCCTGTTGTATTGTCCCGGTTATACGGTAAGCCCCTGAAGTAAAGATACGAGTGTGCTTATATCTGTGTGGTTTATTGTTATAAATCTAGAGCTTAGAAATTTAAACCACATCGAGGCCCACTCAGAACTCCCTGAATTGGTTCTTGAACTCCAGGCACCATTGCTGCCCTGCCGTGGATGTCCTGTCTGTGTGCTCCACACAGCACCACTTTATGTGGCCCCCACCACGTCAACCACCTTGTTGTGTTTTCTCTACCTATAGTGGCTAAAACCAGCTCATTCTGTAGAAAATACCTTTGCAATCACCCCAGTTATTTCCCAGCTGAGCCCAAACAACCAGGAAACAGACACAGAAGGAACCCAAAGAGGTCAAAAGCAAAGAGGATGGTATAACCACTTCGGAAGACAGTTTGGCATTCGCCTCAAAAGGTTAGACATAGAGGGGCCATATGACCCAGCAGTTCTTCCCTTAGGTGTATACCCGGGAGAACTAGCAGTACATTAGGTCCACAGGAATACCTGTATGCAAATGTTCATGACAGCGTTCTTCACATTAGCCAAACATGTCCATCATCTGATGAGTGGATAAGTGAAATGCGGTATATCCGGACAGCGGACTTTGATTCAGCTGTAAAAAGGAATGAAATACTGACACATGCTGCAACACGGATGAGCCTTGAAGACATACAGGCAAATCCATAGAAACAGAAAGTAAATTAGTGGTTGCCGCGGGCTGTGATGGGGGGATGGGGAGTGACTGCTAATGGGTGTGGGGTTTTGTTTTGGGGATGATGAATTTGTTCTGGGATTACATAGTGGTGGTGTTGCACAACGCTGAACATACCAAAAACCACTGACTTATATACTTTAAAAGGGTGAATTTTTATGGTATGTGACTTGTGTCTCAATAAGATTGTTAATTTAAAAAAATACAAAAGATTAGAGAATTGGAAGGTAAAAGGAGAAAGGGCTTGAATGTTTCACTGAAACATGGTGGGCTTTCTGACTGTGGGGAGAAAGCTGGTTAAAGCACTTTTCCAGATGAGGAAATCAAGGCTCAGAGAGGTTAAGTAACCCTATGTAGGACCCTGTGTAGTGAGGGTGGAGCGAGGGACCATTCTTTAAAACACATGCTAATTCCGCCAATTATGTTTCCCTCTGCGAGGAGCTTATACCTCCTGTCATGTGTGTCTTGTGAACATGCTGCTCTGTGAGGCCTGATGACTGAGTGAGTTTGAAGTCAGACCTGCCTCAGGATAAAGCCCCACCGACTGTGTGCCTTCCCTCGCCTGGACTGATGGGGGCTGCGGACTGGACTGTGTTATCAGTGCCCTCGCTCCTGTCCCTCTGTTCTTTGGGTTTTCCATCCTCACTAGAAACAGAGCAGTTTTTGGCTGTCCCTGTGAGAGGAGAAGGGTTGCAGCTTACGCTTAGCAGTGGCTTTTCACTTCTTCAGTGCACCACGTGGGAGACGAGATGCACCAAACAATTAAGGAGAGGGTCCTACTCACATTGTTACAAGGGAGAGAATGTTCATTAATGAGGACTGTCTCAAAGAAGAGGGTGAAAAATTGGGTTTCATAAAACAAGGGAGTCATTGAATAAGGGTGGAAATGGGTCTTATCTCAGAATCAGAGAAGGCAGGGTGGACCTTGCAGTTGGCCACTGCTTCAGTCACATCTTCTGGAACACCAACAATAACTGAAATGATGGATGCTTCCACTGAGGTTATAAAGATGGGAGCAGTCTTGAAGTGTCACTCGAGAATATATAGTCCCCTTTTTACACAATTGAAATGAGACCCACTTACCTTTTGGTGGTCAGTTTTAAAGAAACCTAAAAGACTTAAGGAGAGTTAAAGAAAGGGAAGACTGACCTGTGTGAACCAAGTTCAGTAGGTAAGTGAGTGTCCTGGCAAAGTGACCGCTAAGCCAGAGCCACTGCCAGCTAGGGAAGCATAATCACAGCAGGAGAGGAACTCAGAGTAGTAAATTGATGGAATGCTTTTTCATAAGGGCTGATGGAGTTCTTTGTGAACATAAAAGTGGTTTTAAGAAATCCCAGCTTTGGGGTTAAGACTGATTTTGTTCTAGCCCAGACTAGCTCAGTAACAAATTAATCTTTCTTAGTGTTGTTGTTTTTTTTTTTTCCCCTAAGCCTAATTTCCATGATTTTACCATATGGAAACTCTGACTTCTACAAAGAAGTTGCTCCGTGGAGCAAGCTTGGCGCATTTTTCAAATGTTTCTTGACATGAACAGCTCTATTTCTCAATTAGCAAAGGGAATAAAGTTGATTATGCATATCCACGGGCTGACGATTTACATCTGATTAGCCAGCTTGAAGGTAAACAATCAAAGGTCACTAGAAATAACTTTTGTTTCTTTTGTCTTCAGAAAGACCATCACTAAGTCCTAGCTTTCTCCCACTCCCCATGGTTGAGACGCCCCATTTTAAAATTTATTTATTTATTTATTTATGGCTGTGTTGGGTCTTCGTTTCTGTGCCAGGGCTTGCTCTAGTTGTGGTAAGCGGGGTCCACTCTTCATCGCGGTGCACGGGCCTCTCACTGTTGCGGCCTCTCTTGTTGCGGAGCACAGGTTCCAGACGCGCAGGCTCAGTAGTTGAGGCTCATGGGCCCAGTTGCTCTGTGGCATGTGGGATCTTCCCAGACCAGGACTCGAACCCGTGTCCCCTGCATTAGCAGGCAGATTCTCAACCACTGTGCCACCAGGGAAGCCCCGAAATGCCCCATTTTAAAGCGATGGACTTAAAATTATATTGAGTAATAAAATATGTAGAATCTAAATCTTAGCTGACATTTTGTTTGTTGTTTTCCTAACCATATTCTGATACCCATCTGTTTTTGTGATAACCGTTAGCTAATCGTAGGCATTAAAATACAGGAGGGGGGACATATGTGTAGACTTACAACACGTCCTGGTAACCTACTCATGGATTTATTCTTGGAGCTGAAAAGTCTTCCAACCTTTTTTTTCTGACTAAAACTAGGCAAACTGTCAGACTGAGGGAGGGAGGAAATTAGCTCTACTTCCTCTGTTATGAAAATGAACAGTTCATCCTTGTTTTAGGCTCACTGGGGTCAGAACATGTTCTTCTGGTCCTGTGTATGAGAAAAATTCAGTAAAGTAAATTTATAGTGTGAACTGTTCAGTAGCTCAGGTGGTCTCGTGGTATTACGTCAGTTGGGTTTGGCAGACCTGAAGACGATGAACTTCATGTGAGTGTCCCCTGGTCCTGGTTGGTATAATTTACTCAAAATAGCAGCTCATTTAGACACATGACCCGGCTCTCTCCACCCATTCACATGAACACCGTTTTTGTCTTCTTTCTCCATTGAAGTCATCCTTTTTATTTATTTCTTGACTTATTTATTTTTAACATCTTTATTGGAGTATAATTGCTTTAAAATGGTGTGTTAATTTCTGCTTTATATCAAAGTGAATCAGCTATATGTATACACATATCCCCATATCCTCTCCCTCTTGCGTCTCCCTCCCACCCTCCCTATGCCACCCCTCTAGGTGGTCACAAAGTACCGAGCTGATCTCCCTGTGCTATGCGGCTGCTTCCCATTAGCCATCCGTTTCACATTTGGTAGTGTATATATGTCCATGCCACTATCTCACTTCCTCTCAGCTTACCCTTCCCCCTCCCTGTGTCCTCAGGTCCATTCTCTACACCTGCGTCTTTATTTCTGTCCTGCTCCTAGGTTCTTCAGAGCCATTTTATTTATTTTTTTAGATTCCATATATATCTGTTAGCATACGGTATTTGTTTTTCTCTTTCTGACTTACTTCATTCCGTATGACAGACTCTAGGTCCATCCAACTCCCTGCAAATAATTCAATTTTGCTTCTTTCTATGGCTGAGTAATATTCCATTGTATATATGTGCCACATCTTCTTTATCCATTCATCTGTCTATGGACACTTAGGTTGCTTCCATGTCCTGGCTATTGTAAATAGTGCTGCAAGAACATAGTGGTACATGACTCTTTTTGAATGATGGTTTTCGCAGGGTATATACCCACTAGTGGGATTGCTGGGTCATATGGTAGTTCTATTGTTGGTTTTTTAAGGAACCTCCATACTGTTCTCCATAGTGGCTGTATCAATTTACATTCCCACCAACAGTGCAAGAGGGTTCCCTTTTCTCCATACCCTCTCCAGCATTTATTCTTTCTAGATTTTTTGATGATGGCCATTCTTGGTATTTTATTCTTTTTGTTGCAGTGGTAAATGGGAGTGTTTCCTTAATTTCTCTTTCAGATTTTTTATCATTAGTGTATAGGAATGCCAGAGATTTCTGTGCATTAATTTTGTATCCTGCTACTTTACCAAATTCATTGATTAGGTCTTGTACTTTTCTGGTAGCATCTTGAGGACTCTCTGTGTATAGTATCATGTCCTCTGCAAATAGTAACAGTTTTACTTGCATTTTTCTGGTTTGGATTTCTTTTATTTCTTTTTCTTGTCTGATTGCTGTGGCTAAAACTTTCAAAACTATGTTGAATGATAGCGGTGAGAGTGGGCAACCTTGTCTTGTTCCTCATCTTAGTGGAAATGATTTCAGATTTTCACCATTGAGAACGATGGTGGCCGTGGGTTTGTCATATATGGCCTTTATTATGTTGAGGTAAGTTCCCTCTATGCCTACTTTCTGGAGAGTTTATCAAAAATTGGTGTTGAATTTTGTCAAAAGCCTTTTCTGCATCTATTGAGATGATCATATGGCTTTTCTCCTTTAATATTTTAATATGGTGTATCACATTGATTGATTTTCATATGTTGAAGAATCCTTGCATTCCTGGAATAAACCCCACTTGATCATGGTGTATGATCCTTTTAATGTGCTGCTGGTTTCTGTTTGCTACTATTCTGTTGAGGATTTTTGCATCTGTGTTCATCAGTGATACTGGCTTGTGGTTTTCTTTTTCTGTGACATCTTAGTCTGGTTTTGGTATCAGGGTGATGGTGGCCTCATAGAATGAGTTTGGGAGTGTTCCTCCCTCTGCTGTATTTTGGAAGAGTTTGAGAAGGATGGGTGTTAGCTCTTCTCTAAATGTTTGATAGAATTCATGTGTGAATCCACCTGGTCCTGGGCTTTTGTTTGTTGGAAGATTTTTAATCACAGTCTCAATTTCAGTGCTTGTGATTGGTCTGTTTATATTTTCTTTTTCTTCCTGGTTCAGTCTCAGAAGGTTGTGCTTTTCTAAGAATTTGTCCATATATTCCAGGTTGTCCATTTTATTGGCATATAGCTGCTTGTAGTAATCTTTCCTGATCCTTTGTATTTCTGCAGTGTCAGTTGTTAACTTCTCCTTTTTCATTTCTAATTCTGTTGAGTCGTCTCCCTTTTTCTCTTGGTGAGTGTGGCTAATGGTTTCTCAATTTTGTTTATCTTTTCAAAGAAACAGCTTTTAGTTTTATTGATCGTTGCTATCATTTCTTTTTCATTTATTTCTGATCTGATCTTTATGATTTCTTTCCTTCTGCTAACTTTGGAATTTTTCATTCTTCTTACTCTAATTGCTTTAGATGTAAGGTTAGGCTGTTTATTTGAGATTTTTCTTGTTTCTTGAGGTAGGATTGTATTGCTGTAAACTTCCCTGTTAGAACTGCTTTTGCTGCATCCCCTAGGTTTTGGGCTGTCATGTTTTCATTGTCATTTGTTTCTAGGTATTTTTTGATTTCCTCTTTGATTTCTTCAGTGATCTTTTGGTTATTTAGTAGCGTATTATTTAGCCTCCATGTGTTCGTATTTTTTACAGTTTTTTTTTCCTGTAATTGATATCTAGCGTTGTAGTCAGAAAAGATAGTTGATATGATTTCAGTTTTCTTAAATTTACCAAGGCTTGATTTGTGACCCAAGATATGTTCTATCCTGGACAATGTTCCATGAGCACTTGAGAAAAAAGTGTATTGTGTTGTTTTTGGAGGAATGTCCTATAAGTATCAATTAAGTCCATCCTGTTTAATGTATCATTTAAAGCTTGTGTTTCCTTATTTATTTTCATTTTGGATGACCTGTCCATTGGTGAAAGTGGGGTGTTAAAGTTCCCTACTATGATTGTGTTACTGTTGATTTCCCCTTTTATGGCTGTTTTTAGCATTTACCTTATGTATTGAGGTGCTCCTGTGTTGGGTGCCTAAACATTTACAATTGTTATATCTTCTTCTTGGATTGTTCCCTTGATCATTATGTAGTATCCTTCTTTGTCTCTTGTAATAGTCTTTATTTTAAAGTCTATTTTATCTGATATGAGAATTGCTACTCCAGCTTTCTTTTGATTTCCATTAGCATGGAGTATCTTTTTCCATCCCCTCACTTTCAGTCTGTATGTGTCCCTAGGTCTGAAGTGGGTCTCTTGTAGACAGTATATATACGAGTCTTGTTTTTGTACCCATTCAGCCAGTCTGTGTCTTTTGGTTGGAGCATTTAACCATTTATGTTTAAGGTAATTATCATTATGTATGTTCCTATTACCATTTTCTTAATTCTTTTGGGTTTGTTATTTTAGGTCTTTTCCTTCTCTTGGCTTTCCTGCCTAGAGAAGTTCCTTTAGCATTTGTTGTAAAGCTGGTTTGGTGGTGCTGAATTCTCTTAGCTTTTGCTTGTTTGTTAAGGTTTTAATTTCTCTGTCGAATCTGAATGAGATCCTTGCTGGATAGAGTCATCTTGGTTGTAGATTTTTCCCTTTCATCACTTTAAATATGTCCTGCCAGTCCCTTCTGCCTTGCGGAGTTTCTGCTGAATGATCAGCTGTTAACCTTGTGGGGATTTCCTTGTATGTTGTTTTTCCTTTGCTGTTTTTAATATTTTTTCTTTGTATTTAATTTTTGATAGTTTGATTAATATGTGTCTTGGCATGTTTCTCCTTGGATTTATCCTTTAATGGACTCTATGTGCTTCCTGGAATTGACTGTCTATTTCTTTTCCCATATTAGGGAAGTTTTCAACTATAATCTCCTCAAATATTTTCTCAGCTCCTTTCTTTTTTCTCTTCTTCTGGGACCACTGTAATTCGAATGTTGTCTGTGTTTAATGTTGTTCTAGCGGTCTCTGAGACAGTCCTCAGTTTTTTCATTCTTTTTTCTTTATTCTGCTCTGCAGTAGTTATTTCCACTATTTTATCTTCCATGTCATTTATCCGTTCTTCTGCCTCAGTTATTCTGCTATTGATTCCTTCTAGAGAATTTTCAGTTTCATTTATTGTGTTGTTCATCATTGTTTGTTTGCTCTTTCGCTCTTCTAGGTCCTTGTTAAATGTTTCTTGTATTTTCTCCATTCTATTTCCAAGATTTTGGATCATCTTTCCTATCATTACCCTGAATTCTTTTTCAGGTGGACTGCCCATTTCCTCTTCATTTGTTTGCTCTGGTGGGTTTTACCTTGCTCCTTCATCTGCTGTGTATTTCTCTGTGTTCTCATTTTGCTTAACTTACTGTGTTTGGGGTCTCCTTTTTGCATGCTGTAGGTTTGTGGTTCCCGTTTTTTTTGGTGTTTGCCCCCAGTGGGTAAGTTTTGTTCAGTGTGTTGTGTAGGCTTTTACCATCATTTTATAAATAAAAAAGTAAGAGCTCTGTGACATTAAGAAATTTGTCTAAGAATATATACCGGGGCCTCCCTGGTGGAGCAGTGGTTGAGAGTCCGCCTGCCGATGCAGGGCACACGGGTTCGTGCCCTGGTCCGGGAAGATCCCACATGCCACGGAGCGGCTGGGCCCGTGAGATATGGCCGCTGGGCCTGTGCGTCCGGAGCCTGTGCTCCGCGACGGGAGAGGCCACAACAGTGAGAGGCCTGCGTACCACCAGAAAAAAAAAAAAAAAAAAAAAGAAAATATACCGTGTAAATACTTCCATGCAGTGAGGAGAGCATGCAGAACCACAAATCCAAGAGTGTGTTTAAACTCAAAGTCTCTCTCTGGGCTTCTATTTTCACCGTGACGGTGTGGCTCTGGAAGGCATGGGGCCACTTCTTCCCCGAATTGGTGGAGTGGAAGTGCAAAGGCGCCCAGCATCTTTTGAAAATGAAAAACCAGTGCTGCAGCTGTACCTTCTTCCAGGAGGTGCCGAAACCATCTCAAGATGTGTGTGGTAAAACCCAGGACGCTAGTGAAGCCGCCATTCTCAGGGAGAAGACCCTGGACCAGGCCCCTTTTGAATCTGCTTGCCTATTCATCCTTTTCAAACCATGGAAGTAGTTATATTGTTGGTAATTTTTTCTTCTTAAGATTTTTTTGATGTGGACCATTTTTAAAGTGTTTATCGAATTTGTTACAATATTGCTTCTGTTTCATGTTTTGGTTTTTTGGCCCCAAGGCATGTGGGATCTTAGCTCCCTGACAGGGATAGAACCCACACCCCCTGCGTCAGAAGGCAAAGTCTTAACCTCTGGACCACCAGGGAAGTCCCAGTAATTATTTTTTAATTATAAAAGCATACATACTGTGTGAAAAAAAAGTCAGATCAGAAAGAAGGTATGAGGAAGGAATTCATGTTCCCACCTCTCAGAGATAATGATTGTTTACATTTTGGTAAATATCTTTCCAAGTGTTTGTTTTTTTCCTGTGCACATGAACAAACATTTTAAATAGGCGGATGTTATACATTTTTTTAACTCAATTAAAATTTGCAGGATAGCATTCTATGTAAGTAAGTACGCTTATATCTTGAATTGCGGTGGGTATATGATAGTACAGTATAAAGAGTTAGTCTGTTTTATTAAGCAGCTCCCTGTTAATGGATGTGTAGATTGTTCTCTAGGATAAATTCTGGGGGAAATTCTGTATCAGAAATATTGAGTCTCGCTGTTAAACTACTTTCCAGAACTCTGTTATCAGCAGTATTTAACTGTGCCCTTTTCCTACACCTTCAATAGCCCGGAGTATTTTTTTAATCTTTGTCATCCTGGTATGCAAAATATCATTGAAAATTTGAATTGCTTTGATTTAGGAGTTTGAAAACTTTACATAAATTTAGAAGCAATTTGTGTACTTTTTTTGTCATTTGTTTTGCTTTTTCTAATAGGAGGTTTGTCTTTTTGTATTGGTTCACAAGAGTTCTTTATATACTAGGGAGATTAACCCTCTGCTATATAAGTCAATTTACTCAAAATAAATTAGGTGCCAGGCAATGTACCAACTAGGCATTTTTCTCAATTTGTTGACTGTCTTTTCACTTGGCTTTATAATACTTTTCTCCAATTAAAAAGCTACTTATTTATTTAGCTAGTTAAATGTATCAGTCTCTGTAGTTTCTGGTTTTTAAAATCATGCTTGGAAAAACCTTTCCCTTGGGCTCTAGAAATCGTCTTGTAAACTTCCTTCTAATTTTTCTGTGATTTTTTTTTTTAGGCATCTAAATATTTAATCTGTGTGGAATTAATCTGGGGGGAAGACACTTGCTGAGTATCCAAAATGATCATTTCTGCATGTTTAACCCATTACACGAGCACCTTCATTTGAGAGTCCGTAGCTTTTCCACTTTCGTCATACACAAAGTTCCCGTGGGTTTGGATCTAATTCTGTTTCCTCTACTCTGTTCAGTAGATCACCATGCTGCTAACTCAGAGATACAGAAGTGTATCACTGAATAGCAGTATCAGCTTTCACTTGCAGAATTGGATAGAGAATATTTGGAGAGCACTGAGAAAGCATCCTAAGGCTGCCAAAAGGTGGTCCCTGGATGAACCATAAACATGTACTAGGAGGAGCCCAGTAAGGGTCAGGATGGGAAACGAGGAATGCATTCTAGGCAGAGACTTCAGTGCGACTGGTCCCAGGGGTGGGGAGTAAGAGGGAGGGTGTGTGTGTGTGTGTGTGAGAGAGATAGAGAGAGAGAGAGAGAGAGAGAGAGAGAGAGAGAGAGAGAGAGAGAGAGAGAGAACTAGGAGGCATATGTCATGGTAAATGAGGTTGTAGCCATGGTCTGGTGCCTAATGTTTGGGGTTCTCGCTGCCATGTAAGAAATTCAGATTTATTTTCAGATGGTGTATATCATTAAAGTGTTTCAAGCAGAGGCCAGATACTGCCTGATTTGTGTGTTAGATAAATTTTGTTTGCTTTACATGGGTAGGATCCACTGTAGAGAAATTAGACTGTAGGCAGGGAGATCACTAGACATTTCTGTAGTGACGGCGACCTGAACTAAGGAAGGGGTGGTGGAGGGAGAGAAGGGGGGCTGATGGCAGGCTGTCTGGTGATGACTCAAGCAGGATGATTGATGATGCAGGTGGGAGAACGGAGGGTGGTCCAGCGTTCCCAGCATGGCTGAATAGGCTCCATTTTCTAGACTGGGAGGAGACAGGACCATCCTGTGAAGAGGAAGATGGCAGACTTAACCTGGCAGCTTTAGGAGACCGACAGAGGTGAGAGGAGAATCTGACCAAAGGAAATTGTTGGGCTTTCCACCCCAGCTGCCGTTCGAGGCATCAGATGGAGTGTTCAAATTGTGTATTTCGCATTCCCATACCCCTTTTGAGCAAATGCCTGTGACATTTGTGTACCTCATGTTGGTGAGAACTCCTGCCCTTCTCCCACAGCTGCCCCTGAAGCAGCTGAAAGAGTCTAGAATTGTTTTTTAGAGAAACGACATATGTAACCTAGCCAGTGGGAAACAAGTTGCAGTTTCTCAGATTCATACGTTATCTGCATCAGCAGCTCAATTTCCAGATGTGCTTTGCAGATGATATTTGAAGCTAGCCGACTCTGAATAGTGAGGACCCTATAAAAGCAACAATAAGAAAGACTTGCTGGAGCTCACAGAATAGCTCATCACAGAAGCCAGAGCAGAAGTACTGCTTACAGAATTTTTCTTTGCTTGTACGCATGGGCTGGTCTCTGTCAAATGAAAGGAAGAATTACTTTTGCTAATTGGGAGGCTATTTCCAATAGTTAGATTCACCTCTGATATAAGTTACAGCGTGAAGAGCAGTGAAGGAAGAATAAAATGCATGTGATTTGTGCCACTGAAGTGCCACCTGCGTGTCATTAAGTAAGGAAGTAAGGGAACATTGTCACCATCTGCAATTTGTATTTACTGAACCCCACGGTGTTCGAGGTCAGGCTTATGAATAGTCACTTTGTCGGGTTGTATACACTAATAATTTATGCTGGGCAAGTAGATGAGGTTACTAATTTTGCTTTCTTTAGCATCTATGTACCACCTGGGCAGATCATCTTTTTAAAATCTGCTTGTCTTTTTGTTTTTTTAACTTATTTATAAGCAAGGCTGGCTGTTTTTCTGCCGAAAAGAGTGTTCCGATACAAACCCCTCAGAAGCCGCTTCCATACCCCCAAAGACTTCACATTCTAAAGAAAGTGAAGAGGGAGGGTTGGTAGACAGAGCTCTGTAAGGTCTCAGATGCTTCTTTTCCCAGCTGAGGTCTTCTGAGCTCAGAAGGGCTGTGGACAGGGCATTGGTGTTCTGGCCTGGATTTTCTTGTCTAAGCTACAGGCTCTGTTCTGTTCTGTAATAACGAAACAGTGCTTCAAACGTCATCAGAGCAGCGTCCAACTTATTCTCCTTGGTCTTCTCATTGGGAGCCAGGACCAAACGTGCAAACGTGTTGGGTAGGAGGTGGAGGGGCCTTGAACAAAGCAGAGAGTATGGAAAATTGCTAAAAAATGCCAGTGAGAAAGAAATGCATTGTGGTAATGAACCCTGGGAGTGCTGAGTGGGTGTGTATACACAGACAGGCATATATTCATATTTATATTAATATGTTCACGCATATAAGACCACGTAAAATTTTTAATGCAGAAAAACACATTTTACCCGTATAGGTTGATTTATGGACACAAAAGTCAATGGAGGGCTTCCCTGGTGGCGCGGTGGTTGAGAGTCCGCCTGCCGATACAAGGGACACGGGTTCGTCCCCCGGTACGGGAAGATTCCACATTCCACAGAGCAGCTGGGCCCGTGAGCCATGGCCGCTGGGCCTGCGCGTCCGGAGCCTGTGCTCCGCAACGGGAGAGGCCACAACAGTGAGAGAGGCCCGCGTACCGCAAAAAAAAAAAAAAAAAAAAAAGTGAATGGAAAAAAATTTTGTACGATGTAGCCCTAAAGCAGTCCATCGGAATGGTAATGAAAACCTACTGATAGATCTTTTTGGCGGCGCTGATTTTACCATTTTCTCCTAAATGCAGTTTGGCTCCTTTTTCGTCTAAATATCAGAGGTACCAAATACATGTCAGCTTGTTAGAGGCGGGCTTGATGCTTAAGGCCTAAATCTGTGCTCGTTCTTCATATGTTCGTTAAATATCTCACACACTCTCCCAGTTTTCTTTTCTTCCTGTCATTCCTCTTTGCCGGATCTCTTCACTTTGGTGTTCTTCGGGGCCCTGGACTTGGTCTCACTCCTCTCAGTTGCCTGAATCTCTTTTAAGCCTTCTGGCCTGTGTAGGTATTTTTGACTCTGGTGGTCGATCCTGGTGGCTTTCCCTGCAAATCCACTCTACCCTTGTTGATCCTAGACACACAGCTCCACTGTGTTCCCCAGCCTTCCTTGCAGTTAGGGGGCCATGTGGGTGACATCTCTCCAGTGGGTTGTGGGCAGACATGCTGCCTTTTTCAGACCTGACCCACAAAAGCCTACTGCAGGAGCTCCTCTCTGAACTGTCCTCCTTGCAACTCAGTAACATGGGTGCTGCTATGGGACAGGCTCCCGGAATGATTTTCCCCCCATCCCCATTAGAGTTTCTGGCATCACCGTCTGAGAAACTTCTTATGACTAAAGCCACAGAATTTTGGTGGTCTGTTTATAACATTTAGTCTACCCTGCCCAAGACAACTCCCAAATCTCTGTATCTCTACCCAGAGCTTGGGCGATGTCTCTCAGGCATCTTGAACCCAACTTGTCTAAACATTGCCCACACCTCCCTCTCTCTGACCCTGCTCCTTCTCCAGCGTCCTTTTCCCTGTGAATAGCAAGCCGGCCACCCAGGGGCCCATGCCCCATACTTGGGATCATTTTTGATGCTCTTACCACTGCATCCCTCACTTAGTCCAGTGGTCTGCAGACGTCAGCCCTGGACCAAATCTGGCCTATTGGCCTGCTTATTGTAAAGAAAATTTTACTGTAACACAGGCACACCTATGCCCTTGGATATTGTCTATGTCTACTTTCTCACCCAAGCAGCAGGGTTGAGTAGCTGTGACAGAAACTGTATGGTTGGCAAAGCCTAAGTTTTTCCTCTCTGGCCCTTTAAGGAACCTTGTGCCATCCCCTGACCTAGGATTGTCACAGTCTGTTAATTCCTCCTTCTTAATATTCTCTTGAACCCATCCACTTCTTTCCATCTCCATCATTGCCATCCTCACCCAGACGACTGAAACGGCATCCTAAGTGGTTTCTGTGTATCTAGTCTCACCGTTTTATAATCCGTCCTCCATATGGCATCCAAAGTAATTGTGCTAAAAGGAAAATGTTGAAGATCTATTTATTGCTACACTTAGCCTACTCTAATGATACAACTCCCAAATCTATGTGTCTTTCTCTACAACGCCAGTCTGTCTCCTGAAGCTCAGATGCAAACGTCACCACCTTGGTTAAAATCCTTCAGTGACCTCTGTGGCCCTGAGAATAAAATAGCTGAGGCCCGAGCTTGTCTCCTGACTTAAACCGCAGCCATTCTTTACTTCTTTAAGTGCTTCACATACATCGTGTTCTCCCTTGTCTCTGGGTCTTCCCTTCCCCTTTCCCACATTCCTCTTTCACCTGGATAAGTCTTACTTATTTCTCAGGTCAAAACTTAAAAGGACTTTGTCTAGGAGGCCCTTCCTGATTTCCAGATTAGGTTTGATCTCCTTCCTCTGTGCTCTCATAATACCTTGCGTTTCCTCTGTCATAGTTACTACACTTTACTCACCTTATTATCTCTCTCTCTTTCTATCACTGGCTGTAAATTCTGCAAGAGGAGGGGCCACGTCTGTATTGAGTCTTGCTGCAATTCCAGCATCCATCATACCTGGAACATGGCTGGCAGGCTGTGGGCAGTGCAGTGCGGTGACACCAAGTCATATTTCCTGCCCTTTCCTCCCTCCAGGAACTTATAGGGAGAAGGAGAATGCCTTTTTTAGAGTAAGGATTCTAACTGTTGATTAAGTCCAAAGAAAATAAGTGATGAAGGGAGCAAATTATAAGATAGAATGCAAAACACATGCACATATAACCACACATGAGGCACTCATTCATTAAGTGCCCAAACATCCTAGACATCTAACACTACAAATGGGTGTGATCTATCCCTCCCCACCCCCCTCTAAGTGTGACAGTGTCAGCCATCTTCAGTCATAAACAATAGAGGAAAGAGAACATTTCTTGTTGCCCTAGTTAGCCGGGGCCCTGGAGCAAGTTGTCATTCACTCATCGTTACATTCATTCTTCCACTGGTTTGTTTAACAATATTTGTTAAGCACGATGCCAGATGCATGGGACTCAAATATTCAGGGGATAAAAGGAGCTATTACCTAAGTGGGAAGGCAGACACCTAAAATATATGGCAGGACAATATGGTAAGCACTGCCCCGGTACGAGGCATATGTCATGGTAAATGAGGTTGTAGCCATGGTCTGGTGCCTAATGTTTGGGGTTCTCGCTGCCATGTAAGAAATTCAGATTTATTTTCAGATGGTGTATATCATTAAAGTGTTTTAAGCAGAGGCCAGATACTGCCTGATTTGTGTGTTAGATAAATTTTGTTTGCTTTACATGGGTAGGATCCACTGTAGAGAAATTAGCCTGTAGGCAGGGAGATCACTAGACATTTCTGTAGTGACGACGACCTGAACTAAGGAAGGGGTGATGGAGGGAGAGAAGGGGGGCTGATGGCAGGCTGTCTGGTGATGACTCAAGCAGGATGATTGATGATGCAGGTGGGAGAACGGAGGGTGGTCCAGGGTTCCCAGCATGGCTGAATAGCCTCCAACCAAGCACAATATGGTTCAGCAGTCGGTCCGAAGTAGTTACGAGAGCACAGAGGAGGAAGGAAATTCTCTTCTCCCCGTTTCCGGCAAGAGGAAGGTGGAGATGTGCGTACACATTTTTACGGGAGGAATGAAGGAAGCGGCTAAAGTTCACCTCTCTTGTGGTTTGGTTTTGCTTGAGGAGCTTCTCATTGCTGCCTTGCCCACTTTTCCGTGGCGCTCGGACAGAGCTAGCCGGCTGTTTTCCACGTGAATTTGCTTGGCAGATCGAATAACGCGTGTGTTGCTGCAGGACCGGCAGGAGAAACGTTCCTTTGACATATTCGGTCGAGTCACAGGAGAGAAGACAGACATCGTTCCCATGGTGTCACCACCCCTCCCCGGCCTCCCCAAGGAGGAGACGCAGTAGGAAAACTCAGTTCCTGGGCATTGACCACTTGAAATAGCCACATGGGGACAGAATCACACTTGATTAAGAGCGACACCGTGCGAGTGAGGTTTGAGTCTACACGGGAAACTGTGTTTAACAGACAACTCACTTGGCTCAGAACAAGCCCCAGTCTTAGTGGGCAAACATTCACACGGTCCGACTTTAGAATCTCCTTTTGCCTCGTTAAGCCAGATAAGAGAAATGAACTGATAATGTGAGGGAGAAATTCTGTGCTTTCCTCAGTTTCTTTCTTTTTATTTTTTCACAGTTTTTTTTTTCAGGAATTCTTATTTTTCTTCCTCACCCCTTTCCTTCATCCTCCAAAATCTCTTGGAAATAGGCTAATTCTGATTTTAAAAATCTCCTTGGCCACTGATGGTATAAGTAACTGATAGCATGTATTCACATCCCATCAAACTGGGGAGACTTGGATGATTTACTTAATTAAGCTCACTAAGCCTCAGTTTCTTCATCTTAAAAGTGAGGTTATTAACGCTACCATCTACCTCAAGATTGTTATGAGGACTCAGTGAGGTCGCATAAATACGACCCTGGCGCATCCTAACAGCTCCTTCGGGTTCCCTTTTGTTATGAGGTCCCAAACTCTAAGCCTTGCCTATCATTTGGTCTTTGTTTAGAATGTCAAGACACTTTCCTTTGCCATTTTAACCATGACATATCAAGAGCCTGCTGAAGGGTTATCTATACTGAGGTCTCATCCATCACTTTGATTCCTTGGTTGGTTTATGTTGGCCAAGACTTCATTTATTTTAGGCGATTTCTCATTGTTTAAAACCGTGTGGTGGTTTATCCATTCCATATATACCGGTTTGCAACTGCTAATCCCAAACTCCCAATTCAACCCTCTCCCACCCCACTTCCCGTTGACAGCCACTAGTCTATTCTCTATGTCCCTGATTCTGTTTCTGTTTCACAGATAGGTTCCTTTGCGTCATATTTTAGATTCCACATATAAGTGATATCATATGGTATTTGTCTTTCTCTTTCTGACTTACTTCACTTAGTATGATAACCTCTAGTTGCATCCGTGTTGCTGCAAATGGCATTATTTCGTTCAAGGTCCTACTGGATGGCCCAGGGAACTATATTCAATATCCTGTGATAAACCGTAATGGAAAAGAATATGAAAAAGAATGTGTGTATGTATAACTGAGTCACTTTGCTGTACAGCAGTTATTAATACAACATTGTAATTCAACTATACTTAAATAAAACGTAAATTACAAAAAAAAAAAAAAGTGTGCTGATTTTTGCCCTGGGTCTTCTAAAAGGCTGTGGCAAGCGTCTTCAGTTCCTGAGGAGGGAGAATCTGCTAAGCGATAGGACTGGGCTCAGCAGGCCAAGGTGCTCTCATTTCCCAGGATGCTCAGGGGCAACACTAGCTGGGCTCAACATGGAGCTCACAGTCGTCTAAACATCCAGAGGGATGGAAACAGCAGAAGAACACAGATGTCTATCATTTATTAGCCTTTTTTCCCCACCACCAGCACCTTAAAGAAAAAAAAAATATGTCACCACTTAATACTTGTCTTTCAGAATTTCCTTCTGAATCGAGGCCTTACATAGTTCAAGTCTGACTTGCCAAGTACACTGACTCATTTCTTCATTATGTAAGCCATTAACACGTCACCGCTCAGAGGCTGGAGTACCTGCTTTAGGCTGCCAGCAAGGTGCCCCAGTGACTCTCAGCTGAGCCCGTACACTTGTGCTCACCTGCTGTCCCCAGAGAACTGCCAGCTCAGCTCTTCGCCATTAACTGCGAGTCCTGCAGAGAAGCTTCATTAGATCAAAAAGCTGCTCCTCCCTGCTGCCTTCTGGGCAGCCACCTACCCAGGGGAATGGGAGGAAACTATGCAAAAGGCAGATCGCAATTCCCGGGAAGTGAAACTTTTTGCAGAAAATGCCGATCGACTAGATCTGGGTGTATGCGAACAGGGAGAGACCCAGTGTGGGCAAGTGTCATCCAGGCGAACTTGAAAGCTGAGTGGGGATCTTTGGCACCAAGTCGTATTTAAAGCCAACACCGTAGAGAATGACCTTGGGGATCTTGGGAAAGTGAGGAAGAGCAGCATGATTTGCACAATGAGGCCAGAAAGAAAGCAAACGCTGAAGGAACAATTCTAAAAAGCATTAGCTCTAAAGAAACACTCTAAACACGGTTTCTCTGAAAGCCATTACAAAGCTCAAATATTTATATTGATACTAGTTAGCTATGACCATGGAACTTTTTGGTTTGGCTGACACAACGTACGTACTCCCATATTGTAATTATCTAGGGAAAATATTGTTGCAAAAAGTTCATGAAAAGACGTAACTTGTCACTGATCATGATTGGCAGAAGCTACTGCGCATAGTGGAGCGTTGGCTTAATTAAGCTCTTAACCCTCTCCTGTTACCATAGAGGTCACTTCATTCAGCCTGGTGAATGCAAACATGGGGATTCATTTGTTTCTGAAGATTCTCTGTAGGCCGATGGTCCTCAGAGGCGTTCCAGGACCTCCAAAACAAAGATATTATTATCCTCTAGTGATCACCATTACTGGTGTGGCCTCTCAGAGGGTCATTAGAACCTACTAGACTTTAAATAAATGTGTTTGGAGACATCCTGGGACCTCAGACTTTTGCTTATTTTCTTCCTTAATTTTACTTCAATTGGCGTAGTAATTGCTTTACAATGTTGTGTTAGTTTCTGCTGTACAGCGAAGTGAATCAGCTCTGTGTATACAAACACCCCCTCCCTCTTGGACCTCCCTCCCACCCCATCCCCCATCCTACCCATCTAGGTCATCACAAAGCACCGAGCTGAGCTCCCCGTGCTATACCGCAGGTTCCCACTAGCCATCTGTTTTACACATGGTAGTGTATATACGTCAAACCTGATCTCCCAGTTCATCCCACCCTCCCCTTCCTCCCCTGTGGCCACACATCCATTCTCTGCGTCTTCCTTAATTTTAGATACGCTCTTCTTCCTTCCTTTGACAGTGTAGCTCTGATGTCCTATCAAATTTAGCTGAGTAAAGTCCTCCCTGACCACTTGGGTTCCTCAGTAACTGACACACTTGTGTCTACCACGTAGTCAAGAATCTGACATTCATTATATTTCATTCTTTGCACTCAGTAAAATATCATTGTTCAAAGAGCTTAAAGGGGCAATAAGACAGTTACGTACATGGCTAAAATACAAAATAGAAAAGGACGTGGGAACTCAAGTGAGGGAGATGTTATTTCCGGTTAGGACATCAGAACAACCTCATGGAATAGTTATATTTAAGGTGGAACTTGGGAAAGATCAGGTGCTGACACGTGAGTTGCTTCTTGCATAGACGCCTGCATCTTCGTCTTCGGACGTTCACATTCAACCACATAGTATAACAAAAGCATGTCCTTGCCCAGGAGCCCTGGAATATTTTTCAAGAGGGCATGTTTCCTTTTACCTCTTTCTTCACTTCTTGGACCCCGTTACTTTGATGCAATATTTAAGACAGGGTGAAGGAGTGAGTGAGGGCCTGAGGGGTAGAGTGGTTGCTTTTACAAAATCACCTCTGGAGGTAGATCTGTGGCCACTTCATCCCAGAGTGAAGAGAAACCCATCTCAGAAACCCAACTGAAGTTGGTTTTGTATAAGCCTTACTTTTTGCCTGGTTCTTTTGTCTTTGCCGTGTCAGCTGTGCATCTAATTAAGAAAGGTTACACCTGACTCACAGCTAAGCGTCAGATTAGTGAGGTGAACTCTGGGAGGCATGGCACACCAGGTGCTTGGTTCCTACCATCAGCTGAAACCCAGACCTGCTTCTGCACCTGAGGAGACACTTGCTGTCCTCTCTGAAGCTGCTTCCCTTTCCCATCCCAGCTTCTCCTGTCATCACTTACCAAAGGGCCACTGGGGAGCTTGTATTGGAGGGGTGGAGGCAGGATCTAAAAATCCCTCTTGCCTTGTAGGACTGTCCCCACCCTGGCTTTGCTAGCCAGTTGCAGGAAGCGTATCGTATTCCCCAGCCAGCTATTGGAGGAGAACTTCTCTGCGATTATCTGCCGTTGACCTTGGCCTAATTTCTCACGTTTTGGCTGATGTTCTAAAGGCGGAGGATGAGGTTTAGATTTCACGTGCCGCATTCTTCCTCTGAAGTGGTTTGTTTTCCTAGCCTAGTGATTCTATTCTATTACCTTAAAAACCCGAGGTTTATTTTATAAACGTGACAACTGGTCATTATATGAGGATTATTTCACAGGCCCTAGAAGCAGAACATGTAAAATGTCAAGTGCCAGGTGTGGTTTTTTTTTTTTCCTGATTTCTTTTTTTTTTTTTTTACAGAATTTTGAAAACGGCTTAAATCTAATTGGTTCCCCCAGGATCTCAGCTCCTGTTACGTTTGTGGTGCTTCTTTTTTTGAGAGGCATCTGGAGAGACTGAACTGCCACTGCTGGTTTTCCTATTATTGGATTCATATGAATGAGAATGGCAGCCACGACGACCACCACCGTCGGTGGCCAGCCTATATCGCCTGTGAAAGAAAAATAAAGAGAATAAGGAAAACAAAGCACATATTAGTGGTAGTAGAGTATAATCCATGTAGATAACACTTACCAAGCACAGTTCTAATAAATAGGCTTTATGTGGGTCTAGTCTACTAAAAGTAAACACTTCTTTAGGCAACAGAGCTGAGTTATTATTAGTGGCCCGGATTCAGATGTTCCTATAGTCTGAACAATGTGAGAAGATGGCCAAAGTCTCTCCCTTAATCACAGTGAGGTCACAGCTTTGAAACCCCACATAGTGAAGCAAATAAGAAGCCACCCTCATAGCAGGAAAAGGGAAAGGGGGAGAGTGTAAGCAAACCAGGGGCTTCTTGCTTCAAAACGTTTTAGCCAGATTCTTACACTTAAGGATCTGAGCTATAATCACGACGGAAAAACATACTTAGAGTGTTTATTTTTAAATATATACTATTAAATGGTACTAAAAGACTCTGGTTTCGGAGTGTGAGTCTTCCACTGTGGAATTGAAAGCTAGGAAGAAGGGAAGTCAAGGCTTTAGGAGACTATTGACATGGTTTGGGCAAAGCATACCGAGGTCACTCGGAGAAGCCAGATAAAAAAGCTTGTTGAGTACAGCGGTTGGGCTGCCTTTTGTTATTGGATTAGAAATAGCATAGGAAGTAATAGCAAAGAAATTGTTCCTACTTTGGAAGATAAATGATTTGAAGTCTCTGTATTCAGAGAGCCTTATCTTGTAACATTTGACATCTACTTCTCTTAAACACAGGCAGGAAGAGTAACAACAAGAATGGGCTCAAACTGTGTTTTGATTAAGTGCCTCTTTGGCGTGTGTGTGTGTGTGTGTGTGTGTGTGTGTGTGTGTGTGTGTCCGTCCCAAGTGAGAATATCTGTTTAATTGAAATCTGATTGTTCTGTTATTGGTGAGGGAGGACCTGCCCACGCATAGAAAAACCTAATTTCAGGCTTAGCAGGCAATGAAGTTAACAATAAAACATGTTTATTGAATTAAAAACAGTAAGCTTCTGGTTAATTCATTTAGGAATATTTCTCAAGATTTTCTTCCCAAGATAAAAACTTATATATCTGCCAGACGGGATAAGGGCCAGCCAGACTCCATGTGGGTAAATGTCTTCGTTTTCTTGTCCTCAGGGAGACAGCACAGACCAGGGGCACCGGGAGTGCAATGTTAATGTTGCCTGTGTCATTGCTGAGCTGTCCAACCCCGGGTAAATGACTTGGTCTCATCGGCCCTCAGTGTTTCTCACGTATGAAATAAGGGAACTGGATTAGGGGACTTCTAAGGCTCTTTCTGCATCTAATATTTGATAAAACAGAGGTGTAAACAGTGGAAAGAAAAGCACGGAGTGGTGAGGAAAAGATAAGTGTGGTAGTTCAGTGCTTGAGGAAGGATTTTCTGGGCAGAGAAGGAAACAAGCCAGGGCAAGGCTGCAACAAAGGTTCTCTCCGTCTTTGTTCAGCTCCTGTCTCCCTGATGGTTTTAGGTAACTCAGGAATGCTCCTTTTGCCTGCCCCTCCTTATTTTCTCTTTTTCTCTCTGTCCCATATTTCCTTACTTCTTTCTCTACACCCCTACCCACGACCATCTTTACATCTCTCTGAGGAATAGATGTGGTTAGGATTTGTCAGGAAGACACAAGAAAAATAAAACTTGTTGGAAAAATAGTTTTCCACTTTGTTTTTTCCTCTTATTTCCTAGGATCTGTTATAGTTTCAATTTTGCTAAATAAAAACAGTGAAAATTTTCAACTCATGGGTTGTGTGTTCATCATGGTGATAATCACGGTGCAGGTACTAACGTTGAGTGCTTACCGTGCGCCAGGAAGAGCGGTAACTTAGTTACTCCCCCCAACAGCACTAATGAGGTAGGTCCTGTTACTAGCACCATTATGCAGATGCGGCCGCTGGATCAGAAAGGTTAAGTAACTTGCCCACGGTTTCCAGCTAATTATGACAAAGCTAGCCTCCGATCCAAGGCAGTTGTTTGCCAGTGTCGCCTCTTTCATTCACTTGGCCTAGCTGCATCTCCTCTGAGGCAGAGATGATATGTTTTATTCATTTTTCCCATTCCCTTGAGATTTGGTGCAATGCTGGAGGAAAGTATACTTTGAATTCGTGTAGGATGGACTTACAGGCGCACCGTCCTACCTGGGAGAGAAAGCTGTCCAAGGCGTCCTCTGTCTCCAGGGGAGAAGCTGTGCCCATAAGTGCCCTCCCAGCTGTGCAGAGATTTGTGTTGACAAATCTTTGACTTGGCATTTGAAAGTATCTGCTTCCTGTCTGTGTGAAGTTTTTTTTTTTTTTTTGCGGTACGTGAGCCTCTCACTGTTGTGGCCTCTCCCGTTGCGGAGCACAGGCTCCGGACGCACAGGCTCAGCGGCCATGGCTCACGGGCGCAGCCACTCTGCGGCATGTGGGATCTTCCCGGACCGGGGCACGAACCCGCGTCCCCTGCATCGGCAGGCGGACTCTCAACCACTGCGCCACCAGGGAAACCCTGTGTGAACTTTTATAATTTAGAAGTTTCAGTTTTAAGAAAGTTAGACTAGTTTAAAGGAGTTGAATTATATTTCTGTGCAAACAGTGAAACTGTAGTATCATTTAAACAAATGTAGCTGATAAGTTAATATATGAACCAAGAAATAGCTGGGAACAGAACGTCAATGAAAGCACTAGATTTAATTGTGAGGAAAAAAAATTCCTTTAAGGTTTTATTTGCTTGAATGCATTTGACTTTGGAGATATAGTAGTTTTGCACTTACAAACATTTGATACAGGGGAAAAAAATGGATCAATGTGTTTACATGCCAGGGTCAATCTTTCTACTACTATGTATGATGTTAGGGGTGAGAGAAATAAGAGAGCTCATTCTTTTTATATTTGTTGCCATGGTACAAGGATAATATCTTCTTGTGAGGATGTCTGTATTAGAGGGTGAAGGATGCATTGTTTATTCATTATGTCCTCTAAGGTCTCACTTACCTGGTAGTTGGATTTCCAGCAGCTCTATCATCTGGAACATACATAGGTGCCTAGAAGTATAGGATCATGGAAGATTAATGTTGGAAGGGATCTTAGAGATCCTTTAACCCAACTGCCTTATTTTGCAGATGAAAAGGTACAGCCTCAAACAACTAAGGGACCTGGTCATGGATTAGAATAAAGTCTTCAAATAGAAAATGATAATTACAAAGGTTGCATACTATTTACCCTATTAATTTACTTTATAAGTATTTGTGGAGTACCTCATAATGTGGAAGACATTAGGGGTAGAGCAGTCCTCCTTGGTCTAGGAAAGATACAGGCTCTTCTTCGAGCTCTTACCAAACATATGTCATGAGGACACAGATGAGAAATATCTGAGAATGAGTACTGATAAACTTTTTTTTTAACATCTTTATTGGAGTATAATTGTTTTACAATGGTGTGTTAGTTTCTGCTGTATAACACAGTGAATCAGCTATATGTATACATATATTGACGATGACGGGGACTTTGTCTTGTTAACTCCCCAGTGTCTCATGCCCTCCGGGGGATGAAGCCGCTGACCACAGCTGTGACCACAGTGTCGAAATCTGGGAACATTTAGTGTTGCAAATCTACTGACTTAAAAAGCCTACAAGGAATTATAACATTTATTTATTTATTTATTTATTGGCTGCGTCGGGTATTAGTTGCGGCATGCTGGATCTTTCGTTATGGTGTGCAGGCTTCTCTCTAGTTGTGGTGTGCGGATTTTCTCTCTCCAGTTGTGACACATGGGCTCTAGAGTGTGCCGGCCCAGTAGTTGCGGCGCACGGGCTTAGTTGCCCTGCTGCACGTGGGATCTTAGTTCCCTGACCAGGGATCGAACCCGTGTCCCCTGCATTGGAAGGCAGATTCTATACCACTGGACCACCAGGGAAATCCCTGTAACTTCTTATTCCAGTGCTAAAACTTAAATTCATGTTGACAGCCCCGAGTCAAGAAAAAGTTAAAGTTCTTTCGACCTGTTCTTTTAGCAAAGTGGTTAAGTATACATTACATTTTAGCTTTCAAATATAAAGAGTATAGATGAGCTTCACTTCTCTGGGACATTTACTCATTTCGTCCTCAAAACATTTAGTCATCGAAATCTGTTGAACACCTTTTATGCATAACAGCTTATCTCTAGACCATGAATAAATAAGTTTGATGTTAGTGGAGGGGAGATTGGTCGTCGCTGTAAATAAATTTGATGTTTGGCCGTTAACTTCACAGCAGGGTTTTGTGTACTGAAGCACCATTATGAAGGTTGGGATGAAAGAGCTCACGCTAAATGTGGGAGGGAGACGGAGAAATAAATAAGCTACAGCAACTTCTGCAACCCAGGCAATGTGCCAAGTCTGTGACTTCATTTGATCCTCACACCAGTTCTGTGTGGCACTCAGTCGTCCCCATTTGCCGATGAGGAAGCTCAGAATCAAGGAGTGAGTTAATTTGCCCACGATGACATAGTTGGCAAATAGCAGGGTTTGGATCTGTGTCTCTGTGGCTTGGTCCATTGTCCTTGAAGCAAGTGGCATTTCCCTCTTCCACTGACATGGAGTGTAGCGTGGTGGACACATGCATTCGTTCATTTATGTATCCATCCATCCATTCAGGAAATATTTGGAGACCAGCTTTATGCTGGACTCTTTAAGGAGGTGCAGATACGAATTAATAGTAATTTGAGCTATGGCATAATATAATAAATAATAAAAGTTCACGACAAAACTATATGACCGTGGCGGTTTTTAATTTTAGACTATAGACTCAGTGCTACTACTTTAAGATTATGCCTCTTATATTTGGAGGAATTATTTTTTTGAATTTTAAAAAAACATTGATTAGCCGTGAGAACACCAGATTAGCCGTGCACCTCCCAGATTCCAGGTGAGTGGGATATCAGTTGATGGTGGTTTATTGCCTCGGCAGCTCTGAATTAGTGAAGCCTAGATGGTGACATTTATAGCACATAGAATTAGAGAACAAGAAGTATACTAACAGCATGTTCTAGAAAGCACAGGATCTCGAGCCACAAGATCTGGGTTTGAATGAAGGCTCTTTCACTTGGGTGGCATTGTGCAAAATTTTTAAATCTCTTTGAGCCTGGATTTACTGATTTAATAGTGTTTATGTCACATAGTGTTATGGGAATGAAAAGACACAGTATATGTGAAAAATGCTTGGCAAAGACAGCTGTAGTGTTTAATTGTGTAGAGATAGGATCATCACTCTGATAATTGTCTGGCCAGGGTCTCAGGTGTCTTGTGAGGATAAGAGAGCATTTGACATTGGACCCAAGCTGTGAAGGAAAGACAAGAAATAGAGCTGTACAGAGGGATCGTTATGACTATAAAGGGACAAGAGTGTGAGCATTTGCCCTTTTTTTGCCTACTCTGTTCCTAGCCATTTCTAGTGACAGGTACCACTGGCATCCTGCAGCCTTCTGTTTCCAGCCCCTAGGGTTGCCTCTAAGATGTCTCATAGTGGTGTCAAAAGCCCACTGCTTTGAATGCCCCCCTGGTTTCTAATCCACTGCTTGCTTTTGGTCATTCCTACTTGTGTGCCCATCTGCTCTCCAGGCCTCCCGCCATCGGCCCATCTTGCTCGCTGACTAGGCTCTTCCTAGGAGCAGACTCTCTGAATCAAGTCCCCTGTGAATTATACCCAGTTTGCCTTCCTTCTTGCCATCTGTCTTTCCTGAACGCTCTTGGCAAATCTCAATAACCACACAACCAAAAAAGCAAGAAAACTTTACTGAGAGGAGAAGACAGAGTTAGGGAAAATGATGTGTACAAGCGGGACAAAGGATTCTGTAGGGCAGAGCGGACAGGGAGATAGGGCCTGGTGGAGGGTATTGATGTGAATGGGAGCCTGTGGGTAGTTTCAGGCAGTGAGCTGCCTGAGCATCTATCTAACAATAGGGCAGGTGTCCACTCTTCTCTGTGTGTGCAGAGAGCCTGTCAGTCATATGTGCCTCTGTGAAAGCATTCGGTAAGAAAATCAATGTTGTAGGGGGAGTGATTCCCATCTTTACATGTGGTTTTAACCCTGACAGGTGATTTTCTAAATCTCCAGCTAGGAGGACAGGGTGCAGCTGACCAAGCATCTCAAACTCCTTTCTCCCGAACCTCCTCCCTTGGGCGCCCTCGGTCCAGTTACTGTGGGTACCACTTGCTGTGGTTTTGTCCATTAGCCGGCCTGTGCCTGCCATTGTAGAGGTCCTTTGGAAATACATTATTGGAGAAGAGCAGCAGAGAGGAAGTCTGCAAACCAACAAGAAAACAAACAACCTACATTCAGTAAGAGCAGGGAGTGTATGACTCACAGCGAGAAACACAGAGGCAGACACCCCCTCTTTGTTTCCCTTTCAGGCTTCAAAACGTCAAGGTGAGAGACCTCGCAGCTTCTGAGGGAGAGCCTGGTGGATGATGAGGGAAAGCCTGGTAGATGGAAAAGGAGAGTCTATTTTGAAGCCGTGTAGAGGTGGCATGCAGAAAAGATAGCATGCCCAGTCCTCCCGGGGCTGCCCCGTCTTCTTCAAATACGACCGGAATGGCTTTAGTGGTGATTTCATCTAGTTGAATTTTACTCCTTTAAATGATATTGCAGGGCTTCCCTGGCGGCGCAGTGGTTGGGAGTCCGCCTGCCGATACAGGGGACGCGGGTTCGTGCCCCGGTCCGGGAAGATCCCACATGCCGCGGAGCGGCTGGGCCCGTGAGCCATGGCCGCTGAGCCTGCACGTCTGGAGCCTGTGCTCCGCAGCGGGAGAGAGGCCACAACGGCGAGAGGCCCGCGTACTGCAAGAAAAAAAAAAATAGTATTGCAAAAACGTGACCTGTCAACTCTGGTTTTCCCTTTTCCTAAAATGTGTTCAGCGCTTTGGGTGTTCTTCGGGAAACCTAAGGCACAGGGGAGGAGGTCCTGAGGAGGTGTGTGAAGAAGTGGTGTTAGGCCAGCTGCTTCCATTTCTGAGGAAGCTCATTATGTGTAACCCCGAGGAGGTTTCTGAAGGGCTTGTGCCTGAGAGGCCTTGTTCATAATTAAAATGTCTGTTTAAAAATCAGTGTCCCATTGCACTTGAATATTTGATTTGCTGTCTGTGAGGTTTGCTTTCATGTTATTGAATTTTTAGATTTGTCAACCACATTTGATGGATCATTTCAGTAGCATCCAGACAGGATGAGCTAGCTATAGGAAAGGAGGCCGCATCAACCCCACCCTTCCCATATCCGGGGTGCGTGTTCCCGCATGAAGAGTGGTGCTTGCGGGTGCCCTGAACGTTCGGGATGATTTACAGAGGCTCTGATATGGGGTGTGAACTCCTGCAGGGAATCCTGGTTCCTTGCTTCAGCTCTGCTGATCCCTTGCTGTGTGACCTCCGGAAAGACTTTTCCCCCTGTTTGCCCTCAGCTTCCTTGCACGTTAATGGAAACAACAACAATGACACAACTCTTTCTCTTTATTTCTAGAAAGACTGTTGAAATGATCTCAGATTTGCTTTGAATTGCAAAACCCATCTATTAAACATGACACATATTTGCATATATCCACGTATGTGAGTGTACGTATCACACACATGCACACATCTGCTACTCACGCTAAGGCAGAGGCCAGGCAAGTTGGCCTTGAGTTCCCTTGGTGAACTTGGACCCCCGCTGCTTCCTTAGGGCTCCACATGGCACCCTGTGTGGTCTTCATAGGTCGTTTCCCAAGGGTCTTCCCTCTCGCAGGGAATGGTCTCTCTTCTTATTCGGAAATCAGCTTTGATTTCTCTTTCCCCCTCACCACTCATTTCCAATCTATCCATCACCAATCCTGGCAGCTCTTCTTTCAAAGCATATTTCAAATCCACCCACTTCTACTGCTGTCACCATCATCAGCAGCCTCTGTTGACTCCGTTGACTCCTCTCTGTAATCCGTCTTCCACACGGGAGCCAGAGTGACTTTTCAGAAATGTAAAACACATTATGCCAAGCCCTGCTTCAGACTAGCCCGTGGCTCCTGGCGCTTCTAGGATGAAATTCGAACTTCTAACCATGGCCTCCTTAGCTTCCTTGGTGGCCTTGCCCTCCCTGCCTGGTTCACTAAGCTCTAGTGAAGCTTGACTCCTTTCTGTTCTTTAACACCCGACACTTTCTTACCTTAAGAATTTTTAAAAATAAGCTTTATATTTGTAGAGCAGTTTTAGGTTCATAAAAATTGAGGAGAAAGTACACAGAGTTTTCATATATCTCCTGCCCATGTGTACAGTCTCTCCCACTATGGATACCCCCCCCGCCAGAGCAATGCATTTGTGACAGCTGATGAACCTACATGACTCATCACTGTCACCCAAGGTCCACAGTTAACCTTAGGGTTCACTCTTGATGCTGTCCATCCTATGGCTTTTGACAAACGGATGATGACATGCATCTACCATAATATAGTATCATACAGAAGTTTCACTGCCCCAGTAAATCTCTGTGCCCCTCCTATTCTTCTCTCCTTCTTCTCATCCCTGGCAACCACTGATCTTTTAACTGTCTCCATAGTTTTGCCTTTCCTAGAACGTCATACCCTTGGAAGCATACAGTGTGTTGCCTTTTCAGAATAGCTTCTTTCACTTAGTGATATGCATTTGAGATTCTTCCCTGTCTTTCCATGACCTTAAGGATTTTGCTTTAGCTTTTTGCTCTGCTCGCCTTTTCCTGTCCACCCTATTTAACTAGCCTCTCGTGTCACATCACCTTCTCACAGGTTCTTTCTAGCACTTGTTACCCTCTGACATTTTCTTTTATTGTTTACTACCTGTCTCTCCCGCGAGATTTCAAGCTCTGTGGGAGTGAAGGTCTTGTCTGCCTCACTCCTGGTTGCGCCCCAGTGTCTAGAACAGTTCTTAGTGCATAGCAGATGCTCAGTAAATGTTGGGAGAGTCGAATGCATCAGTGACCTTCAATATACGAACCTGTTTTAGCTTTCCTCTTCTCTCCTAGTTGGTCTTCAAGGTGACAAACTCTCTCATTCACACTGCTCCAGGTTTTGTTCGGAGGAAGAGGCAGACATTCATGTTAAGTCACTGAGTCTGAGAATTATTTCTTGTTCACCTTTGGCTTCTGAAGCTCTCTTGGTTGTCTGCTGAATTTAATGGGCCTCCAGGCAAGCGGAAGTTGGGAGCCTTGCACAAGAGAGAACAGAGGCGGTAGAAAATGATTAAGGGAAAATAGCAGAAAAGGGTAATTTTACATTTATTGAGTCACACATTGTACTCTAAGCTGTGTGTAACATAAAAAACGAATTAGGAGACAAGTCAGATATGAAATGAATGAGCACATACAAGCCCACAAATACTGCAGAGAGGAAGGTATTTCTCCAGATGCCTCTTCTCATTTACCAAACTGTAGCCTTATCAGAATATATGGGCTCGTTCGGGAGAGGCATTACGCAGCCAGTGTTTGTGGCCCAGTCATGCCCTGGCGGCACAGAGAGACCTGCAATTTCATTACTGCTTCTTGAAGAAACTTTCTTCGACCTAACAGACTTTCTAGGGAGACCAAACCAGCTGAGTTTAATGTTCTCATTAAAATGTTAAGGAGGCTTTATTCATGAATGGCTGAAGCTGTAATTTCTTTATCCTCACAAACTGTGGAAATATGTGGCCGTCTCTTACAGTGGCGTTCACCCAGACCCCTCTCTCAGGAAAGTCTGCTTAGTGGAGGGGTTGGCTGGATCTAGGGGCTGGGAAGGGGATTATCTGGATCGTATCTTTCAGGGATGTAGTGGAAGTGATGGGAGGGGGCCCCCCTTCCTTGATCTGTTTTCATGCTGTAGCTCTTGTTGTGTAAGCACTGTTTGTCTACTTGACCTTGAGTTCTAACTTGGAAATCACATGAGAGACAAATACTCAAATACACACATGCACCCAAATGTTGTGGGAAGAAGTGGGTTTTTATCCTCCCATAAGCAGTAGCTTATTGAGGTGAGATTAGAAGAAATCCACACATGTTGAGGTGCTGGTAAGCTGAACAGGGAGTTGATCTGGAAAAGGAATTATGTGAATCACAGGTGGAGCTGGCACTCAGAACTGGCTTTGGGTGGTGACCAGTGCAAAAACATAGCTGTAGAGCTTTAGGGAGTGGATACAGATGGCAAATACAACTATTTTTCTTCCTCTAAATATTTATAATGTTGTACAGGTAACACTGAAATCGTAGAGCTGTCTGTGGTCCATGTATAGCTAGGAAACTGTATTGCCAGAAACCTCAAACTGAAACTTAAGGGGACGAAAGATTAAAACATGCTCTCTTTTCCTCAATTCCTTATTATTAGAAAGCATTGTCTGTTGAATGGTAACAGATCTAGGTCCCACGATACGCAGATGTGGTAATGTAAGTAACATCTAGGGATTGTTTAAAGATATTTTTTTCTTTTTCCATTGATGGGTCATTGAGGTACTTTACTGTGGGTCAGATTTAAATTAAAATACATGCGTCCTAGAGTTGTCAACGTTTTTTCCTCAAGAGGCAAATCCTTCTTTTCAGATGTGAGTGCAGGGCTTTCGTTAAAACTGTTTCAGGGGCTTCCCTGGTGGCGCAGTGGTTGAGAGTCTGCCTGCCGATGCAGGGGACACGGGTTCGTGCCCCGGTCCGGGAAGATCCCACATGCCGCGGAGCGGCTGGGCCCGTGAGCCATGGCCGCTGGGCCTGTGCGTCCGGAGCCTGTGCTCCGCAACGGGAGAGGCCACAATAGTGAGAGGCCCGCGTACAGCCAAAAAAAAACTGTTTCAGGTCAGAGGGGGCAGTGGAGTTGAAAGTTAACATAGGAGGCTCTTTCTACGTGAAAATTGGATGGGTTTCTGAAGAGGACTTTTCTGGAGGGGTGACCATCTCAGCCCAGTGGTTTTCATGGTGTTGATGTTGTTAACGTTAAAAAGAAACACTCATGATTTTTGAACACAAAGAAAGTACATGCTGATTTTAGAAATACTGTTGATGAAATACATTTTTAAGAGATTCAGAGCCAGATATAACAAATTACGCTGCCGGCTAAGCCAGCTCTGCTCTAACTCTTGGTTGGTTGATATGGAATGACTTGCATCCCCGTTTCGGGGAACTGCTAACCTGGTTTCTGAATTCTGACATGAATCCAGAGAGGCAGGACCTCTTGGGGTTCTATTTAGACCTAGCTCCACCTGTCGTGTCTCCTCTTTCCCTTTTCCAAGATAGGATTGCAATCCCTTTCCTGGTCTACAGAGCGAACCCATTCTGGAGCCTTCTTGGCTTGCCTACGAAATCTTGGTGAGCTATGATCAGGTCCTTACTTCCTAGTTTGACTCAGAACTGTTGAAGAAGTGTAAAGGTGTGATGAGAGCATCAGTAATTATAGGGTCTGGACAAAGTATCATGGGAACAAATGGAGGGACTGACTAATTTATCCCAGGCTACTGTATTTCTTTCGGAGAACTTTTATCTGTCCTCTAGAGTTCTTCTCTTTGCTCATTTGCTGTTAGAATGTTAGTTGTCACATCTGACCACTCAGTATCCCTGCCCAGTCAGCCCCTCTGCCCTTTCTACTTCTTGGAGGTCAGTTACATCCACAGCCCTGTGTTTACCTTATGATTAGGTGCCAGTGCCAAAAGCCTAGAGGAGATTTTCAAAGTGCATCCGTGTGCCATAGTATTTCCCTCCGGCTGCTGAATTCTGTTGTGTCTTAGGCTAATACTGATTGGTCAGTTGATTCTTTGATTGATTAATTCATTCATCAGACATTTGGGGAGCATATACTATATGCCAGGGGCACATACTACATGCAGGTGCTGGGATAAAAGGGTGAGCAAAGCAGATTTGCCTACAGAGTTTTGCTGATCATGCACAGGGGTGAAAATAAGAGTGAAATACCTAAAGAAAGCCAAATTGCTTTTCTGTAATTCAAAGAGTATGTGTGAGATTGCCATATCACAGCCGACTCTGTAGAGTACTCCGTTAGTGCATTTCATGCAGGAAGTGGTGGTACCAGACATTTTCTGTATTATAATAATCTTCATGTATTTATTAAGCTGTAACTTGTAAGGCTTCCTGATGGGGCGTTAAATGAGCCTTTTTGTGTGCTACATCGTGTCTTTGTCAGGAAGCACTCTGGTAACTCCTGCCTGTAATGAGGCCCATTTCAGTCATTCCAGGAGGGTTTGGGGGATCGGCACAAAGAGGGGTAAGACGAACACTTAGGAAAGGGTTGGATTCATGGTGGGTTGAAGGGAGCGTCCTTAGGAAAAACCGGAGATAGAATGAAATCCTTTTGCCTAGTATATTTTATGTCTCGGTACCCTTTGAGCACAGCGGCTGAGTAGCCCAGCATTGTTCTACATTTTGAAAACTGCTAAGAAAATGCTAGCTTACTACATTTATAAAGTTATTTTTATAATAAATTTATTTATTTCTTTTTGGCTGCGTTGGGTCTTTGTTGCTGCGCGCGGGCTTTCTCTAGTTGCGGCGAGCGGGGGCTACTCTTCGTTGCGGTGCGCGGGCTTCTCATTGCGGTGGCTTCTCTTGTTGTGGAACACGGGCTCTAGGTGTGCAGGCTTCTGTAGCTGTGGTGACCAGGCTCAGTAATTGTGGCGCACGGGCTTAGTTGCTCCGCGGCATGTGGGATCTTCCTGGACCAGGGATCGAACCCGTGTCCCCTGAATTGGCAGACGGATTCTTAACCACTCTGCCACCAGGGAAGTCCCTAAAGTTTGTTTTTTTTGCCTTCTCAACTGTTGACCTGGCAGCAGGTTGGGAGAATCTGTGAACTCCAAGTGTGACGATGGGACAGCAGAAGAGCCCAGAAATTTTCCTATAATTTCCAAGCTCTGTGCCTGGGAGGTCTGGCTACACACTGATAACAGAGGTTCGCCTCTGGGAAAGGAGAGAGCCTAGAAGAGGGGAAAGAAGTATGGGCACATTAGTGAGGAACAGGGAAGAGAGATCAAGGGGGGAAAGGTAGAAAGATGCTCTGTTATCCTCGCTTCTCTCCCTCATCTCCTTCTTCTCATAGCAGGAGGGGGTGAGAAAGCAGGCAGATTGAAAAGGAGAAGAAGGGAGTTGAATTAGAGACGGGAGGGCACTTGGAGGTGGTAAGGGAGAAGGAGAATGAGTCAGAGGAAGCGAGGGGGAAGGAGGCAGGATAAGGACTACTTAAATGTAGGGAGGGAGAGGAGACAGGCACAGAGAGGGGCGTGCACACCGTGGTCTCACCGAGAGCCTTCAATTGCTCCCAGCGATGCAGCAGCCAGATAGCCAGTGTCCCTCCCCGAAGACAGTTTCCTGACTTTTGTATTAACTTTAATGCCATTCGCTTTATGGTCCCTGTATTGCTGGTTGCAGCTGCACTGACCCTCTGCGTGATCAGAGAGCGGAGACTTAGTTCTGTTTTCCCTGCCCCCTCGCAGTGTTCGGCAGACTTCTGAGTCAGTGCTGCTTGCATTTGATGTCTGCCATTCCTCCTTGTCTATACAGGTAGGGGAGCTGAAAGGGAAAAAAAAATGTTCCTAACGGCTGCCGCCTTTAGAGCTCATGCATACACATATTCAAAGCAGTTGGGAAAAGCAACTGGATACAGTCACAATCCAATATTTTTTCTAAGTAAAGGTAGTTGACTCCTTCATTGCTGGGCTGGGTACTTGCCCTAACCCAGCACCACACTCACTGCGCCTATAGGTGGGCTGCTTCTTGAAACAACTTTCCTCTTCTTTTTTCGAAGCTCAGCTCAGGAAGCCCTCACAGTGTTCCAGGTCTGGGTCAGGTGCTTTCTAAGTGTGTACCAGAGTCCTCCTCTGTGCCCTGGCTTCTGGTGCCAACCTTTCTCCTGTTAGAGCTCCCGTTCCTATTGTAATTTCTGTTCTTCCCCTACACTTTGGGCTCTTTACACAATGTTGGAGGTTATGGAGCATCTAAACAGATGTTCACTAACTGCTTATGGAACGAATGAATGGCTATGGTGCTGCTTTTGTAAGCGTAAAACAAAAGTCTTCTAGAATCAACTATGCTTTAGGAATGAGTGTCCAATCAGCCCACGTATTCTGGAAGAGAAAAGTTGACTTAGCCAACAGTAAGGGATTTCTGGGGACTTTATTCAGCTATAATAAAGGGACTGTGATTCCTTTAACTTCTGGACACCAGAGGACAGTCTTGAAGTTTCAGGCAACCTGTTTCTTGTGATTCTAGCAATTGCAGGTCAGATAGATGAGGAGCTTCAAAACCATACTTCTCAGACATGAATGTGCATAGGGATCACTTGAGGATCCTGTGAAAATGCAGATTCTGTTGCAGGAGGTTTTAGCATTTCCGGCTCCCTGGTGATGCTGCTGTTGCTGGTCCGTAGACCTGACTCGAGTCACAAGCTTTTAGAATACTTTCTAGTAAATAAAGTTGGGATTTATTCTATGGGAATATACAGATGCATTTTTATAGTTTGAGGAACCACAGACTTCCCAAGAGAAAACGTAGAAATATGTAACCCTTATGTCAACTCGGAAATTTGCAGGAAGTCTTTCCTACACTTAAAAAGAGGAACCCTATACTCAGCCCCCCAAAACTGCTTTCAAATGATACTCTAGGTTGTACTGCCCTTAACTAATACACAGCTTTATTTATGAAGGCTTTTGCAGATTTGCGAGGCCCTGGCCCTGACCCTAGCCCTGGTGTAGCTACTTTAGCAACAAGGACGGCTTTTAAAGCACAAATATTCTGTGGAAGATCGACAGTTCAAGGGCTGCGTTTACGATGAGACCTTTGCATTCATGGATTGTGACCATGCAGAGACCTTCTCCAAGGACAGCCAATTAGAATGGCTGGAAGTAGGAAGGGGCAACATTCAGCTCGAACTTTGCAAGCGAAACCTTGAATCTGCTTACATATATTCCAACAGCTCTCTGAGTTTGCTGTTCGGAGTTTTCTCTAACACGGCTGCCTTTATTTTACAGGTCCTTTGCAGCCAGCACGATGCCACCTTTATAACCCGTGGAGGAGAGAGCGCTCACCATGTTCAGGTAAAGGGACGGCGGGTACAGCAAGCAACGAGCACGGCCACTGGCAGGTCGCTTGTCACTGTTTGAGAAGTGATGCGGCTTAATCATTCAGTTGACATCACTCTCTTGTGTTTTACTCACTTATACTGGGGTGCAGAGGGCCAGTCATGGGTGGTCTCAGTGAACTAATGTGCATTTGGGGAGCATCTCAGAGTACCTACAACAGGGGCTCTGTAGACAACCAGGGAGGAAACAGGACTGGTCACCTGGAATCTCTTTCCATCTTCTACAGTGCTAACATAGAGTTATTGCTATTGTTCCTCTTTATTGCCGTATTAGAAGGCTTTAATCTTTTCAACATTGATGTAAACACTGAAGACTCTTCTAATTAAAGTCTTATCTCTGTTCCCTTATCTGAAGTTGGCCTTCTGAAGATTCTTTGCATTTTCCTTTTCAATAAATGTATGTCCCACAACTTTGATTTGCCCCACTAGGTCACCAAGATTAATTTTCCATTAACCTTTATGGCTTCTTTCTTTCTAATCATCTTTTTAGAGTATTAAACTTTGGGTCAGCCTCTGTATAGGATATAAACCATCTCCTTCTTTGATGGTCTTTATGGAACGGACATAGATGGTGATGATCTCTGGTCCGTTGACTGAATCTGGCCCTGTTAATTGAATCGGACCATCTGTGGATAGACCCGCACAGGCGTTCCATTGACCATGGCAATTTTGTCATTGGCCTTGCCTCTTTTGTGACCCAGTCTGTATTAGTTTTCTCTGGCAGCTGTAACAAAGGAACACAAACTGGGTGGCTTAAACGACAGACACTTACCATCACGCGGTTCTGGAGGCTAGAAGTCCGAAATCCAGGTGTCAGCAGGCTTGGTTCTTCCTGAGAGTTGTGAGGGAGAATATGGTCCATGCCTTTCTCCTAGCTTCTGGTAGACTCAGGTGTTCCTTGGCCTACGAACGGCCGTCTTCTTCCTGTGTCTTCGCGTTGTTTATCTCTGTGTTCAAATTTCTGCCCTTTTAAAGACACCTGTCGTCTTGGATTAGGGACTCCTTTAATGACTTCATCATAATTTGACCATCTGCATAGATTCTACATCTAAATGAGGCCACATTTAATCAAGACTTCCACACACTTTTTGGCACACCTAATTCAACCCATAACACTATCTAAGGGAAGGGGACTTCGTTCCTCTTGGTTTTCCCTAAAGAAACTAGCACAAAGCTTGTCGCTTAATATTGGTTGAACGAGTGAATGGCAAAGACCATAATGACCGTGGCCAGATTCATTTGGCAAAAGCAAAGTGCAGTGACCAGAGGTGGGCAGCTCTTATGCTCCCTTATCCTCAGTGACCTCTTACTTTTAGGATAGTCCCAGTTCAACAACATCCTAAACGGGACACGAGCTTTCCTTTAAAAGTAAGCGCAAGTAGACCTTTTCTGAACTGTAGCCCTCTCTGTGAGCCAGGCCCGCTTTCTCTACCGCATGGCAGGCTGACAATTTACACGCCACCTCTATCAGGACATCAAGATATCTTTCCAGCTAATTCAATACCATTGCAATCATACTTAGCCGGGCTATTCTTTCTTTCCAGCTGCATCACTTTGGGCTTATTAAATTTAACGTCTGTTCCAGAGCTCTCATCTCTAAATGCAGTCCTGAAACAGGTCTGCTCCCGTTGTGTCTTCTCTCTTCTCTGTGCTTCCCCAGGTAGAAATTATTAGCAATGGTCTTTTGCGTGTTGCTTAAGATTTGAGTATCGGTAACATGTGAGGATCCTGGTCTCAAGATAGCACTTAAATGATCCGTTCCTCAGAGATGTTTATTTAGAAAACCCTTATTTCCTGCAAGGGTAGAGCTTTCTGGACGTATCTACTGTGACTTCCAGGAGAGGATTACCTTTCTGCCCCAAAAGGAAGCCTCCTGCTGGGAGAAGTCCAAGGCCAGTGGGGACTTGGTCCTGGGAATGAAGCAGGCATCTTTAGAGACCCTGTGAATTGATCTCAGGCCCCGGGTTAGTGCTGCAGGTGGGCAGGCCAACATCTAGATACAGACTGTGTGGCTCCCACCTGGGCCCCCCAAGGCTGGACATCACGTGGGCTGGGATAATTGACTTCCAGGCTTCCCAACCCCACGGAAGCTTTCCTGTTCCTGGGGGTGGGGCTGCAGGCCATCCCATGGCCGAGGGATAGTGTTGGCCTAGACAGCACTGGCGTTATAAGATGATGACGGGCAGTAGAAAATGAAAATGAAAATAAAAATTCATGTTAGCCTTTTTCACGCTGACATTAGTCCTAACAAAATTGGTGAATCACAAGGCAGATTTTTATGGTGTGTGTGATGCCTGCAGGCACGGTTCCACCAAATGCCATCGTACATGGTTGTATAACTTCATCCTGGCGCCTCCACTGCTTGCTTGTCTTTTCCATTTTATTGAAGTGCTGACTACCCTCTATTACAAGTGCTTACTATCCTTCTGTAATAACTTCCACGTGAATCCCCTCGTTTGGTGTGTGAGAATGTCTACAGGCCTAAATTAAAAGTCAAACAATTTGTTTTTGTCACACAGCGACCATATCAGAGTGATGGTGGAAGAGCTCTTTGATGGTGACGTGTCGAGTTCAGTGAGCAATTGCATCTCGGTCGTTAAACAGTCCTTAAACAGCTTGTTTAGTACCCTAAAGTGGCACTGCTACAATTATACCATTCTAATAAATCTTATTTTAATAACTAGGTTATTTTGTGTGTACCTAACACTTCTCTACCATTAAAGAGAAATAAACCAGAAATGAAACCTCAAGTGTCTTGAAAACTAAAAACTAACTTATTGTTGCCAAGTCTTTTCCCCTCTTCCATTTTGCACTTTCCAGTTTCTCTAATCTGAGATTTCTGAAAATTCAGATATACCTGTTTCGTGGAATTGATAATAATATGCATATTCACTGTGAAACTCTGACTTTTAAAAAAAAGGGGAAATGCTTTATATGCTATTTTAGTTAATAATTAACACGGTAGTTTTAAGGCCTCTGAAATTTTGGAGTGTTTCGATGATACATGGGAGACATTTTAATTAAAGAAATGATACCTTGAATCAAGATTCTATCAGACTTTCTCAGAAAATACTTGCACACGGGTAAGATACGAATCTTCGTGTTTGTTCTCTTTGGGTTCTTTTCCTGCCTGTCTCCTGACGGTTGGTTCTTTTTTTGTTTCTTTTAAATCTGTAAGTTTATACTCAGAGCTTTTAAGCTGGTAACATAGGAGTCATGAAGAAGAGCAGAGGGCTTCCGGCAGAGAACTCAGAAGCTTGGCATACTTCTCCATGTCTTGCTGCCCTGACATTTGGCTCTCACTAAGCTCTATCAAGTTTTCTATAATTCTTTCATATTTTCACTTTCTTTTCCCCTTTTCATGTATGACCATCATTTTCATGGCTTTTCCTTCCTTGTGTTTTTGTTTGTTTATAAGACCATTCAGTTTGTTCATTTGCTCCTTCACTCACTCATCCGTGCAAGTATTGTCCTTCTCACATGTGCCAGAAATGGCTCTGGGGATAGCATCAAGGTGGTCACAATTTAGGTGGGAGATGGTCGTGCAGAAATTGTTGCTGTGTTGGGGCTCTGTACCGTGTGCTCCGCACACACAGGGAAAAGAGCAACGGAGTTGGCTTGGGGAAGTCAGGAAGTGCTTCAAAGATAAGGTGGCATTTGAGTGGACATTGAAAAGAGTAAGAACCTTGCCAGATGGACCCGTGTGGTGGAGAGAGAACATTCTAAAGGAGAAAGGGTGGGCGGCCTAGCAGGGAGGTGTGGGGAGCAGGGTGTGTGTGTACCGCTCGCTGTTTGGGCGACGTTGCTGGAGCGTGAGGTGGGAGGGAGGGTGTAGGGCTGGCTGAGGCTCCGCGGGAAAGTAGGCATCGATGGAGAAGGTCCCCTTACATACTGTGAGCCTTCCTTCCATCTCAGGTCTGCAACCTGTTGTTGCCTCGGGTTCATCCTGCACCTTGCAAGGAGGCTGCCTGTGTTAGCAGGCTTATCTCCTGCCAAACGCCTCACTGCTGCTAGAGGGAAGTCAGGGCTTCCTAACCTGGCTCTCGAAGAGCTCAGAGCCCTCTCTCTCTCTCTCTTTTTTTTAACATCTTTATTGGGGTATAATTGCTTTACAGTGGTGTGTTAGTTGCTGCTGTATAACAAAGTGTATCAGCTATACATATACATCTGTCCTCATATCCCCTCCCTCTAGCGTCTCCCTCCCACCCTCCCTATCCCAGCCCTCTAGGTGGTCACAAAGCACTGAGCTGATCCCCCTGTGCTATGTGGCTGCTTCCCACTAGCTATCTATTTTACGTTTGGTAGTGTATATATGTCCATGCTACTCTCTCACTTCGTCCCAGCTTACCCTTCCCACTCCCCGTGTCCTCGAGTCCATTCTCTGCGTCTGTGTCTTTATTCCTGTCCTGCCCCCTAGGTTCATAAGAACCTTTTTTTTTTTTTTTTAGATTCCATATATATATGTGTTAGCGTACGGTATTTGTTTTTCTCTTTCTGGCTTACTTCACTCTGTATGACAGTCTCTAGGTCCATCCACCTCACTACAAATAGTTCAATTTCATTCCTTTTGATGGCTGAGTCATATTCCGTTGTATATATGCGCCACATCTTCTTTATCCATTCATCTTTCGATGGACACTTAGGTTGCTTCCGTGTCCTGGCTATGGTAAATAGAGATGCAATGAACTTTGTGGTACTTGGCTCTTTTTTGAATTATGGTTTTTGAAGGGTATATGCCCCGTAAATGCTGGGTCATTTACTCCGTAAATCATCTGTCCTGGCTGCACTCGCCTGCTTTGCTTCTCACACAGAGTTTGTTCCTTTGTCCTTCCAGCCTCCATCTGCAGAACCCCCCATCCTTCAGGACATCACTCAAATCCATCCCCTTTATGAAACTTTTCTCCACTCATGAGTAATTTACCCCTTCCTCACTGCAGGGGACCTTTCAATGTCCTCCTCACATCACAGTGTCACATGCCTCTCTTATCTCATGGGTTAGTTCTCTAACACTCTCAGAAGGGCTGGCAAGTGCAGAGGAAACGGCCTACATCCTATTACGTGTCCTGTTTGTACTCAAAGTGCACAAACTCACATATTATAAATGCTGCATTGACGTTCGTTAAGAGTGGAGGGAAAACAGAGTTCCTTTAATTTGTAAGGCTGCTACAGAGGTGGAACCGAGGGGTTGATTACTTGTCGTATGGAAGAGGCAGTGGTTAACGTAAGGTCCAGATGACACTCTTGCAGGGCAGAATACTTGTCGGTGAAGGGAGAAGGATTACATTAAACAGAAAGCTGGGATATGGACAGAAAAGCGGTCCACTTTGAAAACTAGTTAAACCGCCCTAAGGCTGAGACATGGGAAGAAGAGACTTAGAAAGCCATTAAGCCATGTGTGCCTGGTCTTGACAGCGAGCGACAAATGACAAAACAGGTAAAAGCACCTATATTGCATTAAGAAGCTCTGCATCTTTCTAAGAGATGGCCTCTGGAAGACTTGATTCAATTTAAGACTTCTCCATTGCAGATCTGGAGACAATCACAATTTCAGAAACATAAATATATATTTATATAAATATGCATATAAATATATTGAAAGTCTGCTGCCACTGAGCTCAAAAGACCATAATCCTATTACTTGTGATTTTGACAGGGGTAAGTATGAATAACTGAAAGGAGAGATCGATTAAAGGAATAATATGAACAGGAATAATGGAGTTAAGGTAATTGAGGCAATATTGGGCCTAATGGACCTTGTTCTCTTAATGCCTCTCTTCTGCTCTTCGTATCGAGTTGGCCCTAAAGTCCATTCGACTCTGCACCGGGAGAGAAGAACATAATGGAAGAATTAGTATTGCTGTCTATAAAAGAATCAATCTTGTTTTTACAGAAGAACATCCATCAGTCTGTGAAACCAATTAGCTGGAATTTTTTACATTCAGCTTATAAGGTAACGAGACAAAGCAATGAGCAGAGCCCGTCTGCCTCGCACGTAGTAGATGTTCAGGAAACGTTTCTTGAATTAAAAGCCAAAGCAGACCATGGATTTAGTTGAAACACTACTTCAGTGTAAGTCCTTTCGTCGGTACTAATTCAGTCCCATCCCTTTTCCTCGACGGACTGTGTCTGTCGTACTCAAAGTAGAGATGATTCAGTTTCATTGATCTCTGCAGTGAGTTCTCTCACACGTCAGTTGCCGGGCAGCCCAGGCCAGCCTCGCGTGACCTTGGGTCTCTGTATTACTTAGGGTCTGACCAGTGGCCTGTGACTTGGTTTTCGGCCCTGTAGGGCACTGGCAGATTACATGATTTTGAGAAATATCTCTTTGATGACATTACTGCCTCTTCAGAAAACTTCACTGTCTCCCCTTTGTCTCCCGAGTTACAGGCTCATTAATGCTTTAGAGTCCCTTCCCCACCCCACAGAGCTTCTGCGTTTGGACTTCTCCCACAGCCTATCCACACTGAACTCCCACCTGCCCCTGCTCAGGCCCGAGGCGGAAGGCAGATTGGTCTCTGCACGGCATCATCCCATTTTCAAACGGGCACAATGCTCCCCTTGGAATTCTTCTTCTCATATGTAGATCCATCCAATTAGAGTCAGTCTGCCCAAGGCAATCGTGATAGTCCTTAAAACTGTATGTTACCAAGAATCGTGCTGTGAAGACGTTTATTTCAGTGAGATGAATGGTGTTAGGAACTAGAGAGTTGCAGGCACACGGTAACAAGGTTGTTTTACCAGCAGGTATTTCAATGATAATGATGTTTTCAGTATCCACAGGAGTGTAACTTCAAAACCTGAACATCACTGAAAAGTATATTTCACTGTATCCCTTTTCACAAGTTTGTAGTGAACTAAACTGGTATTTTAAAAAATGATTTCAACATCGTAATGACCCGCTATGGTGAAAAACTGAGAGTAAAAACTTAAAGCAGCTGTATTTTAAGTAGAAGAGCTTTTTTTCCTTTCTGCCTTAGTCTGCATTAAATAAATCTTGTTTCTCCATCAACTGAGCACTTTGTATCTAACACACATCACGCAGACTGTACAGTAGAAATGTTTGTAACGTTTATTCTTCGAAACTGAGTTTAAGTCCTTTTTCCTCCATTGAGTTTGCCTCTTACCATTCCACTCTTCTGTCATGGTTTTCCCCCCTCCAGATACCCTTTTTTATGCCAATTATCCACTCAAGGACCTCTTTAATATTTAACCTTTTTGAGAATTTTTAAAGGCTGCTCTGAAATACGGACATATTTTTATTTCACATCGTTAGGACAATGTGACATCCTTGTTTACAGAAAACATACAATTATTAAATTCAGTTTCACCCCAAATTTCTCTTTTCCCTACTTCCTATTCTACCTGAACATTGGGTCTTGTCTAAATGGTTAAAATTTTTTTTTTTTTTTAAATCGAGTAATCCCCATTTCAATGTCAACGTGAAAGGATGAAGAATAACTAATAGGTTTCAGGTTAAAGATGGTACATGTTTTATTTAGTTCCTGGCACTTCCTGAAACACAATTAAAGTGACACTTAAGGGATTTTTTTTTAAGTTACATATCTATAAGAACAAAGGAATGGGGGCTTCCCTGGTGGCACAGTGGTTGAGAGTCCGCCTGCCGATGCAGGGGACGCGGGTTCGTGCCCTGGTCCGGGAGGATCCCACATGCCGCGGAGCGGCTGGGCCCGTGAGCCATGGCCGCTGAGCCTGTGCGTCCGGAGCCTGTTGCTCCGCAACGGGAGAGGCCACAACAGTGAGAGGCCCGCGCACAGCAAAAAAAACAAAAAACAAAAAAACAACTCGAGGATACTGACATCAGGGGTTCCCAAAGAAGAGGCCTAACTAGAACAATCCTAAAATAAGTCTCAAATCAACCCCCCTCCCCACACACAAAACCTTCCTGTTGACTCTCTCGGGCCTCACCAAAAATTACCAGCAGACAGCCAAGGATCATCAGACATTTACGGAAAGTCTCTATTATGAGAGACAGAAACTAAAACATGCAAACAGAAAAAAAAGCAACTTGGAGGAAAACAGAACCTTTGCAGGAAGAAAACATCTTAAAAAAAGAAAATCATTTGTATCTTCAGATAGATAAGGTGTGATATTACAACTGTGAAACAGAAGAGACTTTATAAGGGTTGGGAGATAAAGTTAAGGAAATCTCCCAGAATGTGAAGTAAAAGAGAAAGAATAGAAAATAATATAGAAAAAATAAGAAATTTATAAGATTGGTTCATGAGGTCCAACGTCCAAAAACAGCAGCACCAGCTTGAGAGAATATAGAAAACAGAGGACAGAAAACCGTCAAAGGAATAATTCAACACAATCTCCCCCAACCAAAGATAGGAGGTTCCCAATTAAAAGGTAATACCAGTACATGGTCATGAAACTTGACAACACTATATGATGTGCTCCAATAAATGACAGGGTAAACCAAAAAGACCCCAGATCCCAGAGACGGGACCAATGTAAGAGCCAGCTGTGCAGAGGGACAAGTGATCCACTGATCTCAACAGGAGTAGGTAGAGAGCTTCAGGAGAGACCACTTGAAGATGATGAAATTGATAAAACACCTGATCTATTCCTACTGAGAGGAGATTTACAAATCTGGGGGCCGCTTTGGGGATAACCTCAGGATAATTATATAAGGAAACTAACCAAAGTGAAATGTAACACTGATTTGTTACATTGAAATGAAACATTTCAATGAAATGTAACAGGAAGGAGAAAAAGGAATGCAGAAAAGGAAATGTAATCATAGAATATTACATGACTCAGATACTAATAATGTCTCTGTAGCTATAATGATTTAAAATGGGTATTTAATATAACCAAAATTGTGCTAGAATTCTGAGGATAGGAACATGGGACAAATATAGGTGGATGAAAAGCAACCAACCAACCAATCCTCATCTTCCTTATTGGAAGGCCAATAGGTAACGCCTAAAATTGAAAAACCAAGAAATAGTGATACAAGCATGTTATTAAAATCAGTTCTCAATTTCCCCTCAATGTGGCGCACATAGGAACAGATAACTTAGAAACATAGTAAGGTGGGGACATCCATTTGGGGACTATTGTATAGCTAAGAAACTTCCAAATGAAATCTTTTCAGATTTTCTAATGAGAAACCTGAATTTGCTTTCATGAACATAACTTCTTTTCACATTGCTATTTGCCTAAATAGCTAAATAGAATTCTTGATCAAGATGTCAGTGATTCTCCTCTTGGAATTCATATTAGTCCCTGTCAGATACTACACAAGCATCGATTAAGAAATATTCAAGCTGTTTCACCACTATTCCAAATTTTACAGCAGTTAAGATTATGTTTAAAAAATCCAACAGCTTTCATCATTTTCTTTGCTCTATAAATGCAATACTCCGATACTGCCCTTTGAATTTTTTTTCTATGAAGTAATTAAGAATGATGACGGGACCCCTAATTGGTAAAATGCGTGTTCATTGTCAGAGCAGTCACCCCATAGGTAGCTTGGATGCCAGTGAAAGGGCACATTAGCCCTCAGTGGAAAGAAGTTTCTGAAACCCATAAAGAGAGAACTTGGGGAGCTGATACCAAGAGTTTTGCCCACCAGTTCCCCCTCCCCAACTTACTAGAGGCCCACCTTCAGCCAGCTGTACCTTGCACGTCTGGAATGCAAATGCCTCCCCCAGCTGCATGGACGGCTTCTCCGGAAGGGCAGTAGTGCCTTCTGCAGCGGCCTGTTAACATGGGTGTCCCTGGACATGCAGTGCTTCTCAGCAGAGCAGTGGGGACTGTGCCTTTGGACTCTGGGGAAGCTGATGGCCAGCTGTGACCTCTCCAGCTACACGGGGCCCCACCTTCTTCTCTGAGGCTGAGGGGTGTCAGGACCTCATAGCAAACCTGGAACCAAGTCACAGCACAGCGGTGTGCTGAGACCTACCGGCTGGGATGCGCTGATTTCTAGATGTGGAAGCAGAGTCCCAAATGATGACTTAAAAAGTTGTAAGCAGTTAACCTGCGGGCCTGGCACTACTTAACAGGTGAGACTGTGTTACGAACAAATTGGCGTAAATACAAATTGATTCTCAAGGAATATCTCTCATGTGGTCATATTAGATCTTCCAGACCTTTTACTTCATCCGGGGATTGGAAGGAGCTGCATTGAACTCCGTTTCCATGAGGCGAGACAATAAAATATATGTAATTGTGGAATATGGCCCTCTTCTTAAATTCAGAGGCTCTTCAGTTTGTGGATTAACCACATGCTGTATTTTACCATTTTGTCTCAAGTATGAAGGTAAAGAACAATACATCTGAAGATAGTAAACTTCATCTTTTTCTAAAAGGAAGAAGAGAAGTTGAAATTAATGGGGAATAGAACTTGTGTTTTGAATCTCCGATTGTTCATTTTCTTGCTGTCCTTTTAACGTGGTCCTAGGGAAGTTAGTAATAATGTTTTAGGAGAAGAGTTAGGAAATGGATAGTCACTCTTGCACTAAATTTTTAAGCTGGGAAAGAAGAAAGGCAGTTAAGAATCCAGAGCGGTGACTTCTCACTCTCCCTACCGAGGGGAAGCAGAACGTGGTCCATTTGGTGCCCTCCATATTCAAGGCTGAAATTGGAAACAGTGGTGCTTTAATTCGCTGCTGAGTTAATGGGCCTGCTGATTTGTTCTCATTTTTCAGGCCTCTAAAATGTCCTTAAAACCCTCTCAAGGGTTTTATACTTTTAGCCTGAGGTCTCTGTGCTTCATTTTTCCTTTTGTTCTTCAGACACTCTCATTGCCTCTCCTTGTTTCGTCTTCTGAGAGGTTCAGAATAATGCATGGTATGTACTGAATAACTTGGATGGAGCTTGTGACATGTCTCGATGATGTTAAGCCACTCAGAATCCTAGAAAATAGTCCCAGCTTGCATTAGCAGTCGATTAATGCAGGTGAACTTCAGAGTCTTAATTTTAAAGAATTTACATTTTTACCAGTGATGATTGAAAACCATTGGCATTCTCTCTGCCTGCATTACTGATTACAGTTGCAAATACTTGCAAGAAGTGCTAGGATGACTTTTCACTGTTCCATAAGGAGCAGAGTATTATTTTACCCGTTTAATGGCTATTAAATATTAAAAAAACAATTTTCCAAAAATACATCCATAACTGTATGTAACACGTGCACAAGTCACAATGGGAAATATATTCTGATACGCATGCCTAATAATACTTGTGTAGATTAGTTTCCGTGTCTAAGAGAATTTGCCGAGAGGAAAGGTTAAATTCGGGGGAGGTTTCTCATTTGCGACTTTGTTCCGAGGACGGAACAAATAGGGGTGATTTCAGATGAAACCAAGCAAGTTATTACTCAGGTAGTTACTTTTTGCCCCAGGATTTCCTGGATGTGAGCTGTACGTGAGCCCCAACCTCAGGATCTGAATCAGGAATGGTGGAAAACCATAGTGAGTTAGTTATCTGGGATGTGGGATCCAGAAGCCCCATCACCTCTTGAATTTTCCCTGTGAAAAACAGGGGTTATTTTTTAATGTTAAGGGAATTCCTTCGGAGTAGAGATTCAGAGGAGAGCAGGAACGTATTAGGGGAGGGGTCTTAAGAGAGAAGGGTTAGCCGCGCCTTCTGGAGAGCAGAGAGGGGGCAGGGCACAGGGGTGGGGCCTGTGAGCTGGGGGCACAGCTAGAAAGGAGGAGAGTGAGGGGAAAGCAGGGAGTCAGCTGGTGGACTTGAGATCCGGGGCTGAAATTTAATTTCAGAAGAAACGTTTGGAACACTTGGCAACATGTCACATGATTGATCAAAGTGACATTTGGGGGAGGTAATTTGTTTTTTTTAACATCTTTATTGGAGTATAATTGCTTTACAATGGTGTGTCAGTTTCTGCTGTATAACAAAGTGAATCAACTATATGTATACATATATCCCCATATCTCCTCCCTCTTGCATCTCCCTCCCTCCCACCCTCCCTATCCCACCCTTCTAGGTGGTCAAAAAGCACCGAGCTGATCTCCCTGTGCTATGCAGCTGCTTCCCACTATCTATTTTACATTTGGTAGTGTATATTGGGGGAGGTGATTCTTGCTGTGGGTTATACAGTAACTCAGAAGAGGGAGAAGGCAGGCACATAGTGAGAAGAGCTGCAGTGAGGAAGGGAGAAGGAGAAGAGATTGGCCTTGGTGACAGGACTGATAGAGAAGACGGAAGATGAGGAGAGCTTACTGAGAGCTTTCAGTCAAGGCTGGGGGGCTGCCTCGGAGAACTCCTCCCATCCCTACTGGTCCGAAAAAAAAAGAGGGCGTATCCAAAAGATTATATACAGCAGACGTCCAGATGCCTGCTAGAATAGATCAGTTCTCTTCCCCGCTTACAGGTCATGGAACCGTGGCAATGGAACAGTTTGCAAAAGATAGAAAATTTGGTCGGTTCTCCTTTGGACGTGCTACGACCCTTTCCCTCATTCCTCCCACTCCCGGGAGATCCTACAGTCAGCAATAAATAAAGGGGTGTGAGAAGAGTTAGCTGTCGGGAAGGGAGCACAGGCCCGGGATGGGCTGCGCACACACAGTAATTGGATCCGGGTGTGGGGATAAGCATTCCAGGTCTCACAGAGGAGATGGGAAGAGCTGAGGTTGGAGAGCACACACAGTAAGCTGCCTTTTGAGGCCAAGGGAGGAAAGGAGACAGAGAAGGAGCAGTCAGAGTGGCATTAAACCCGTGAAATTGATCTGAACTTGACAGGGATATTTGCTTCATTGGAGCTGATCGTATGACTTGTGCTTTTAGGCCATAAATGAGGGGACAGTTCCATCCCCCAAGACTTAGCATCCACAGAGAATTCACAAGGCGAGCCCCCAAAGCAGCCTTGCTGAGCAGATGTTCAGCCACCAGAAAGATTTTCATGAGCCTCTTTTGCAAATATAGTTCCCCATTCTTCTTCTTAGAGTCAGCCTCTTAGAGTGAGAAATCTTTAAATGAGTATCAGGAAGGAAATTTTCAAGAAAGTCCTGTACTCCATAGTGGTGGAGCTATTTTAACAAAATGAGTGAAAGTGGTCAAAAGGTACAGACTTCTAGTTCTAAAATAAATAAGTCGTGGGGATGTAGTGTAGAACATGGTAACTCTAGTTAATAACAGTGTATTGTACATTTGAACATTGCTAAGAGAGTAGATCTTAAAAGTTGTCGTCCCAAGAAAAGCTATGTGTGATGATGGATGTTAACCAGACTTCTTATGGTGATCGTTTTGTAATATATTCGTATATTGAATCATTATGTTGTACATCCGAAACTAACATAATGTTATATGTCTCCCAATAAAAAATGTTGAGAAGAGAATACATTAATTTTTACATTGTAATCAAAATCAAGCAGCACTCAACGAACCACCAGGATGGATTATAATACTGAACACTTTGTTCTAAGTGGGAAATCCCTTTGAGTCTTGTACCAGTCAGGGTTTTGCAGAGAAACAGAATCAATAGATATGCACGCATCTACGCCTGTGTGTATGTACATATAGTATATTTATTTTAAGTAATTGGTTCACATAACTGTGGGAGCTGGCAAGTCTGAAACTCATAGGGGTGGCCAGCAGGCAGGAGTTGATGTTGTAGCCTTGAATCTGGAATCTGTAGGGCAAGTCAGCAGGCTGGAAACTTAGGCAGGATTTCTTGTTTTTTAATTAATTTATTTTATTTACTCTATTCTTGGCTTTTTAAAAAATTAATTTATTTTATTTATTCTATTCTTGGCTGCAGTGGGTCTTCGTTGCTGCGCGCGGGCTTTCTCTAGTTGCGGCGAGCAGGGGCTACTCTTCGTGGCGGTGTGCGGGCTTCTCATTGCAGTGGCTTCTCATGTTGGGGAGCACAGGCTCTAGGCCCACGGGCTTCAGTAGTTGTGGCACACGGGCTCAGTAGTTGTGGCTCATGGGTTCTAGAGTGCAGGCTCAGTAGTTGTGGCACACGGGCTTAGTTGCTCCGCGGCATGTGGGATCTTCCCGGACCAGGGCTCAAACCCGTGTCCCCTGCATTGGCAGGCGGCTTCTTAACCCCTGTGCCACCAGGGAAGCCCTAGGCAGGATTTCTATGTTACAGTTTTCAGGCAGAATTCTTTTTTCTCCTGGAAACTCAGTTTTTGCTCCTAAGGCCTTCAACTTGATTATATGAGGCCCACTCAGATTATCCAGGGTACTCACCTTCACCTAAAGTTAACTGAGGGATACTGTGAATTATATCTACAAAAATGCCTCTATAGCAACAGCTGGACTTGTGTTGGACCAAATAACTGGGCACCAAAGCCTACCAAGTTGACATCACATACCTCTGATTTTTACTTTGGTGGAAGAGCAAAGTTAGCTGTGTTTTGTCCCGTTTCCTCAATGTTGAAATCTTTACAACAAAGAAAGATTTTCTTAGTGATTCAAAAGTGGCAGTTTTGGTGGTACCTTTTTTCCTGTCAAATTACGAAAAAAAAAAGAGAAAAAAAAAACTTTGAAAAGCTGGGCAGCACCAGCACCTTGCTTCTGTCGCACGGGATGCAGACGGTCTTGTCTGCTCTGTCTGGTGAGTGGGTGGCATGGGTGATACAAGTTTTATACTCTTCCTGAACTCTGTACTGAGACCACGCCCCTGACTGTGCAGCCATTGCATGGGATGTGGGGAGTTAATGTTTTCTGGGAAGAACTTTAATGTTAGGATTTACTGTCTTTTGCACATATAAATTTGAAGCCTTCGTGTTATGCTCTTCTAGTCATTTGCATTTAATATGCATGCAAATTCACAATGTATACTATGTACCGAGCACATAATTTATCAATCGGTACTTTCCCTGGTTGTTAGCAATTTTGGCCTTGTTAAAAATTAATGCTTTGAAGAGATATATGATTTCAAATTTATATGTAGTATCTTTAGTTTCTAGAGGAAGATACGGAGTACATTCTCTGCTGGAAAGGTAGAGCTCTGCTGTAACGCTCTCCGTGTTTAAAGAAGTTACCTATAATGCTACAGGTTAGAGTGCTTGTATTTATCTTTCCTATGAATGGGTTCGGATTAGTTGTCACAGATGTTTGTTTCCCCTAACAATGCTGAAAAATATGTTTCTGAAGCATGATTGCAACCCACAGCATCCTGATACGACGGGGAGGGAGAGTCCTTTCAGGTGATACACACACCTCACGCAACAAGAGTACGTATTGTACGTTTGATGGAAGAACATCAGGTCTGTACAGCATGACCCACGGCAGGAGGATCCCAGAGACTCTGAGGCCTCTCCGGCTGCCATTTAGGCCTGTTGCCTTGGCAACCAAAACACAGCCATCAGTCGTTTCCTGGGCCAGGAACTCCAGTCAGCCCTGACTCCACCACGCCCTTCCCTCTTCCCACTTCCAACCTATCGCTGGTTCTGACCCGGCAGCTTCAGATTTTCCTCCTCACACATCACCAGGCCCCCACCTGTGTCTATTCTTTCCCCTCTGGGAGACTGAAACCGCATCACCGGCCTCCTGGCTTCTCAGCTGTGTACCTCTTTCATCAGTGCAAACAAGGTCTCCCAAACCTTCCTTCCCACTGTTGAAGAAAGTCCTCTTTCAGTTTAAACCTCCAGGCGTTCAGCATCAGGCTTCCATCCTCAGCTTCAGCTGTCGGCTCTGTTCTACTAGTTACCCTTCTCTCTGTGCTCATCTTCATGGCTATTAGTCACCCTCCTCCTGCAACTTACCCACACCGTGGACGGCTTTACCCTCTCTGTCCCTCTCAAAATCAGCCCTGCTTAAGTGATAACGAGCAAAGGCTCTCCAGCTGACGAGTTGGTGATGGCGCCAGCACCAGCATAGTCAACGCCATAAATATTATGAGCGGCTTCTGTGTCAGCGTAGTGCTAGTAGTTGCATAAAATGGGCTAAATTCATCCGGCCTGCAGACGTTGACTCGCGGACCAAGTCGGGGCCTCTGTGTGTTGTCGTGCAGCCTGGCAAGGACATAAGTCGGGGTGAGAAGCCATTTTGGCTCTGCTCACACACACGGGTGTCCTTGGGCACAGCTGGATCTGCCAGGGTAAGAGGTGCCTTCCACCCGCCCCCCCACTCATCCCCCGACAGAGGCACCTTCAGTAACCAAACTGTGCTGAGCCACAGAGCTGAAGGGGCCCCATTTTCTAGCTCCTTTGTGGGCCAAGGTGGCGTCACGTACTAATTTGCAGATGGGCACCCTCTGCACTTGGGGAGGCCTTAACTCAACGGCATATATGTGAGAATCAAGAAGAACTGAAATTAAGTTTTCTCTGAAGAGGAGAAAACATCCAAAGGAAGACCAAATCTACTCTCTCTCCTTTAGAAACTGTGAATGGTGGGGAATCGTACTTTTGCTTTTGGATTATGTGACAGTGTTTGATATAATGACATCCAAGCGAAATATTCTGCAGTCTTCCTCTTTCCCTCCTCTTCTTTTTTTGGTAGGAAGCATAGCAGATTATAAATGTCTAAACTATTTTGGGTGGCTCCGTGATGCATTTTCACCAGGCTGGATGGTATCGTAAGTCACTGTAGCCGCCAGGTTCCATCCATGTGCTGTGGGCAGAGCGGCCTTCTGTCACGGAATGTTCGGGGGGCATGGAAGCCACATGCTTGATTTACATACCGCTCAGGAGCCCTCAGGGTGAGGACTTGAGCCTGGCTTACTTCTGGAGCTCAGAAATGGACTGATCTCTCCCATGGCTTAGAATTCCCCGAAAAAGGCTGGACTGAGAGAAAGCCACGTGGGAAGAAATCTGCCCGTGGGACCAGACTGAGCGACAGCCTGGATGTCCAAGGGAACAGAGGCTCCAGGTACCTCTCCTGACTTAACTAGCTTCCCCTCAACTCCCCTTACCAACAGAAGACACCTGCTCACACACACACACAAACAAGTATGCTCTGGCATGAACGAGACTGTGGCATACGGCGTGGGTTGGCAAACTCCGGCCCTCGGGACAAATCCAGCCTGTGACTGTTTTCGTAAGGATGAAAGGCTAAGAATTGTTTTTAGGGTTTTAAAGCATTGTAAAAACAAAGCAAAGAAGAACGTGTTACAGAGATACATTACTTAAGCCTTTGAAGCCTAAAATATTTATTATCTGGCCCTTAAAGTTTTCCAGTTCCTGCAAAGAACTGGTCTCAGTGCCTAACGACTTCTTCTTGGTGGTGCCTTTTTGAAAGAGCAAGGCCCGAGAGTGGAAATGGTTTCCCTAATGGCCGGGCCTGGAGGTTGGTGTTTTAGAGGAACTTATTTGTCCAGAGAATGTTGTGGGGGGGGGGGGGGGGGTCGATGGTGACTTGTGGGTGGCAGAGTAACAGTGGTCAGTGGAGCCCACGAAAAGCACAGCGAAGAGGAGAGGAATGCTCTCAGGTGCGGGAACAGCCACGCCCACAAGCACCAGGGCATCTCATAGGGAGTCACTGAGGAGAGGAATCCTGGGTGGAGTACGGAGAACCGGGACCTGGGCTTTTGCCTTAAACGCAACATATTTGTAGCACCATGAGCGAGGAGGCTGGGGTGGGGGGTGGGGGGGACTTTGCGTTTACACTTATATTTAGTTCACAAAGTACATCTCATTTTGGAATTGTGAGAACCCTCTGAGACAGGTGAAAGGGCGTTTCTTTCGACTTCAATCTATAGAGAAGAAAGGATTGATGCTTGGTCAGAGGTGCGTCCTGTTCAAGGTCGTACGGTTGTTATATGGTGGGGTTAGAAATCAGACTCATATTCTGGCTCTAAAATCTGAGCACCATCCTCAGGGTCAGTGAATTATCATTGTGAAGTGTTAACCCTGCACCCCAACTCCCCAACACAAAAGGCTTTCCACTCAATATGAAGTCTATATGTAAGTTTCTTGTGTTAACGTATAAAACAACAAAAATGGGTAGCATAGCTCTAGAACTGGAATCGTTTTGCATATCTCGCCTTTGTAACTTTCTCACATGGCCGAGTATACGTGGGAGAGAGTCTTAGCAGGTGTACAAGATGGCTCGCGCTGCTTGGGATTGTTTGTGTACGTCTGGGAACGCTGGCTTGAGACAGATTGCTTGGCCATTCTAGCTTGACCTTCATAAAGAACCTATGAAAGGAGCAATTGTGAGAAATAATTAATGACACTACGACAGTCTTCATCAAAATTGGAGTGGCTTTCACTGTTTTACCATAGATGTCAGAGCAAGATACCATTTACCAATAATAGATAAATCGAGTGGCTTGTTGTGTGTATGTGTGATTTGGATGGCACAGACCGTCATTCCTACCTGATAAGACAGGAGAGAGAAGTTTACCCATTTACTCACCGTCTAGAGACTTTGATATTTTTCTCCTCATTAAGTGTGCAGGGGAGCTAGCTGCGTCTGCATGGGCTCTGGCTCTCCATCTGGGTCTGAACCTGAGCAATGGATTTGGTCCTGGAGCCAGTGTCACTGATAGAGGAAACAGCCAGCCACAGGGAAATCCATCACAACGACAATGAGAGCAGTCCAGCAGTCCCAGGGATCTAACCGCATCCATATTCAGATAAGGAGAGCATTGAGTGATATCAGGGACTCTGGGGGTAATGCTGCCTTTACACTGCTCATAAAGTATGTTAAAAAAGTAAAGCCTTAGAAGTCATGCTTGTGAAGAGTGAGGACAGGAAAATGAGCGAAGCAATTCACACGGTGTCCTTTTCTTTGGAGCAAGAAGTTGCGTCAGTTTCTCAGAGTGGCTACTTCATCTTTTACCTTCTCAGTAAGCACGCCTCAGTCAGCCATGGGTTAGCAGCTCAGGATCTGACTTGGATCTTTGCCTTGCTGACTCCTTGTACCTTTTTGATTTCAGCTCAAATGTCATTTCTTAGAGAGCCTTCCTCCCACCCAGTCTGGGGTTTCCTTCCCCTGGCTCTGCCCCAGCATTCTCTATCTCTTCATTTTGTTTTATTTTCTTCACAGCACCTATCGCTGTTTGAAATTGTTTTATTTCTTGATTGGCCTGTTTACTGTCTCTCTCTCTTACCTCTGGGACGTAAGCTCCATGGAACAGAAGCCAACTGTTTCTCTCTGTTCTACTGTTGTTTTCTGGAGCACATAGAACAGTGCCTGGCATATGGCAGGTGCTTCAGAAGTTCATTGAGTGACTCGATGAAAGCATGAATTAGTGAGGAAGTATGTGGTTTTCTGTTGCTTAATTCCACGGCATAGTGCCCGGATACTGGCTTGTGGTCTTTCCCTAGTAGGAGAATCCAGAGGGAGGGACTCTGTTAGTTTTCTATTGTTGCAGTAAGACGTTACCACAAACTTAGCGACTTAAACAGTACAGATTTATTATCTTAAAGTTCTAGAGATTAGAAGTCCAGCACAGGTCTCACTGGTTTAACATCAAACCATTAGCAGGGCTGCGTTCCTCTCTGGAGGCTCCAGAGGAAATCCATTTTCTTGCCTTTTTCAGCTTCCAGAGACCACGCACATTCCTTGGTTTGTAGCCCCTTTCAAGATGTTCAAAGCCAGCAATGATCTGAATCTTTCTGACTGCCATCTCTCTGATTCACTACAGCTGGGGAAGTTTCTCTGCTTTTAAGGACTCCTGATTAGACTGGGTTTACTTGGATAATCTAGGAAAATCTGCCACCTCAATGTCCTTGTTACTCCTATCGGTAAAGTCCTTTTTGCCAGGTAAGGTAACGTAGTCACAGGTTCCGGGAAAAGGATGTGGACATCTTGGGTGCGGGAGGGGAAAGGGGTCATTATTCTGCCTACAGTGTGGATTTACTCACAGAGCAGGTAGAGAGGATGCTCCAGCCCAGAACACTGTGTTCCCAGAATATATATTGTGAAGGACAGAGTCTTCCCAACACATTTATTCATTCAGTAAGAAAGAGTTCTGGAGCTCATCGCACTCTTTGACAGTTTTGTTTCTGATGGCAGAGTGGGCGAGGCTAGATTGCTGTTTTGTAGGGTTTTGTAGGGTTGGGTGTGGGGAACTTGGAGAAGTTCACCTGAATTCAGGCCCAGGCCTGATGGTGAGAAATTGGGGTGCTAACCAAAATGGGATCAGTGTGTCCAGTGGGGACTCATAGCAGCTGCAGTGGTGGTGACAGATAACATTTATTGAGTGTAGGCCTGTTTGGAGTACTATATTTAATTCATGCAATCTGTACATCAACCCTGTAATAGAGGTACTGTTATTATCCCTATTATACAGATAATGAAACTAAGGCACAAAGAGGTTAAATAAGTCGCCTAAGATCTTACAACTAATAAGTGATTGAGCCAGGGTTAAAAATCCCATGTCGTCTAGCTCTAGACCCTGCTCCCTAACCAGTGTACTCCCCTGCCTCTCATGGGGCCACTCAGAGAGTGGGTGAAGGAGCGAATGAGAGGGCCAGAGTGGGGTCCGGAGGGCACAGCCTCAGTTTCTGTGCAGGTGTGTTGGGGGGTGGTTGATTGGACCCCTGGGTTTCCGCTTCCGGAACCTGGGCCAGATGGCACTGTGCGCAGGCGCAGCCCTCCTCCCGGGGCGGGGGAGACGTGGGAGGTGCTGTCTGTGCTGGGAGGATGCAGAACCACGCCGCCCGTGGGCGTTCCCTGTGAGGCGCAGGCCGAGGAGCCGCGTTCTGAGCTCCTGGGTGAGCAATTTGCTGGGCTTCTGGGTTTCGTGGCGTACAGGGTGGAACGGTTACAGAAGAAAGAGTTGGAAGCCGCGAGCTGACGTGTCCGTTTCATCAGTTTCCAGTTGTGGGTTTGGGCGAAGCCCCTTGGATTCGCTGAGCTTCTGTGAAGAGAGCCTACAAATTGTCTGCATCTCCAGGTGGGAGAAGGATCAAATGATTATTGAGAAGTGCTCTGTAAATATTGGTTATTACTGTCCATGAGCCTGACCAGCAAGGTGGGGAAAAGGAAGCAAGTTGGGGCACCTCAGTGCCTCAAAACCTGTCTGGCTTGTATCACCCTTGGGGTAGCCTGAAGAGAGGGAGCAAGATACGAGATTTTCTTCCCATGAGACTGATTGATGGCAGGGATTTACTGGTCAGCCTGGGAAAGCATGTAATCAATCAGGGAGTAAGAAGGATATCTTGTTTGGGGCGTATAGGTCCATGGTCACGATGGCGCTAATAACCCGGCAGTGGACAAGCCTCCTCCACTTGTTCCCGTCGCCCCTCATTTTAGTAGCTATCAGGTGGCCAGGTCTTGTAGGAAGGTGGTTTTCTGTAGTGGGTTTGCCATGATTGTGTGAGCGCAGGTGATGGCTGTGAGTTTCAGGCTTCAGAGGGAGGTGCAAAAACTTCCCTTGGAGTTGGTGAGCCTCTGCAAATACTTAATCAATCACACATAACTGTCAAGAGCAGTGAAGGTTCTGGGATTTTACCCTGCCTGTGAGCTAATAAGTGAGGCTGCCACAGTTCCATACATGTTGGGAAAAGACACAAAACTCCTGGGTCAGACACAAAGGATTCTATTCCACATGGCACAGCCTGCGGCTCGAGCTTCCTGCTTGCGTCAGTTTCCCTTGTCCCCCAGTTCCCAGGGGGGCAACACTGAGTGATGCCAGGTGGGTACTTCACACCTGGTGGGTCTGTGTCACAGCTGAGGAAGGCAGAGTTTAGGAAGCCACCAGTCTTTTGTTTTTTAATTATTTACTTTTTACATCTTTATTAGAGTATAATTGCTTTACAATGGTGTGTTAGTTTCTGCTGTATAACAAAGTGAATCAGTTATATGTATACATATGTTCCCATATCTCTTCCCTCTTGTGTCTCCCTCCCACCCTCCCTATCCCACCCCTCTAGGCGGTCACAAAGGGAAGCCACCAGTCTTATAAAGAGCTGCTGGCAAATGTACTCAGCCTTTATTATCCTGGTCAGGTAACCAATCTGTCCTCTGTCCTGGAGGGAGATGCCGTCTTCATCCTTCCAGGCTGTTTAATTTACAGACATCCTTGTAAAGATAGTCTGGTATAAATGCCATCACAAGACATGTAGTAAAGCTTCCCAATAGAAACTAATGCATAATTAGCTAAATTCCTAATAATGACCTATCAAAGGTGTTTGTCTTTAAATAACATGGAATTGTACCAGTGAGTTGATATAATCTGAATTCTCTTTAGGAAAAAAATTCATTTCTAATTCTCTTCACTTACTGAGTTACACTCAGTATTTTTGGATGGTGATTCAGCCAGGCTTGTTGCTTAAATTCTCAATTACCATGGAGTTCAGAATTTGTAATGAGTTGGTAATTGAAGGATATTTTAATTAAAAGTGGTTTACCTGGAGCTGCAGAAGGCGTGTGATTGATTGTTTGATCAGCTTTGGTTACAGGAGTAACAAAAGTAAGAATTTAACACTTTGACAGTGGAGGATACTGATAGAAACTTACCTAAAGAGTTTTACTTAGAACAATACACACTTTTCTTTGATTTCCACGATAAACTTGCTAGGCGAATTCTACTGGGAAAATTATTATTTGAGGTACAAGTTTCTTTATATTTGATTTTTCAAATAATTCCCCCAATATGTTAAATCTTTACTTATGATCATGGTTGAAAATTGTAGCCCTGTCATTTCCTACTCAGTATGTGGCCAGTGATAAATTGAACCCCAAAGTCTTGGATAATCCATGAAATAAATGAACTTTGAATTTTTTTAGGTTTAAACTTGATATAAGGACCCACACGGTGCTGTAAATATCAGGAAGTTCAAGGACTCACATTCTTCCTGGGGGTTGGTGAGGGCTGTGAATGTGGCTGGATCTAGACTTGAATGCAGCTGGATCTGGATTGAACTTCAGATCTGCCAATTCCTAATTCTGTAATTTGCGTAAAATATCGGAGCCTCAAATCTCCTCATGTAACAACTGTAGATAATGACTACTGCATCACAGGATGGTTGTGGAGCCTGAATGGAGTAAGTTATTCAAAGCTGATACATCCCTTTAATAATGTCAAGGGAATATTGAAGTCGGTTCAGGACCATTATAAAGTTTTGTTGATTACTTTCAGCTTGGGTGAAGCTTTAAATTCTTAAATTCCTTCTTTAAAGCACTCATTTATTGTCTGTTATTTTTCTAGTTATCTAGGTGCATTGGGGAATTAAAATCATCCTTTAAAAATCATCTCATGGCTATCAAAAGCTCATAAATTGTGAGATGCTAATAGGAAAGTCAAGATCTGCTCCAACTTATTCTTGCAGGAGCGCCCAGAGCTATCTTGGGAAAAGAAAGGGTTGGCTTAAATTCCCAGCATAAGATGCTTTGCAGATTTCAAAATATGTCACTCACTATAAAATCAAATCAATTATTTATCAGCCACACACATACTAATCAGGGTTGAAAGTATACAGACAACAGGGAAGAATGGACGGGTACCTTACTATTACCACTGCTAGTATTAAGAAATAACGACAGCTCACGCATGTGTGATGCCCTCAATTTTATGAGAAATCAGGAACTGAATATTTAAAAACCAATTACAATGAATTAAGATGACTGAAAGAGCTATGACAGTTTGAGATTCTATTTTTATCGAATTAATCAGTGTCTCCAATGAAAAGTAGGAAAGAGATTTTCAGACTTGACAAACAACATGACAGCTTTGCAATGGGAATGGAACGAGAAAGCACAGTGAGCAGCTGTGAAGTTCTGGATTTCTTAAAATAAGCAGCTGCTGTGTTCTGAATATGAAGGCACCCATGACTGAAGAGGTAGAGGGGGAGAGGGAAGTTGATGGGCTGAAGGAAGATAAATGGTAAGGTGCCTGCCTTCTCCTGAAGTGTAAATCTCTATTCACTGCTACCGCGTAGAAAACAGAACTCTATGACGAGACCAGCTTTTATTCCAAATGTGTGTGTGTATGTATATGTATATTTTTATGTATGTCTTCAGACTGTATATAAAATGTTAAGGACTTTACTTAGTAGAGATTGGGTTAAATATTTACTTCCAGCTAAGTATTACCATATGCCTAAACTTTTAAATAGTAACAATTTTAAAAGGAGAAAACAAACGAACAATTTGGAAAATATCAAAGCTCATCTAAACTGGTTGTTAATGGAGGTAACTGGGTAATGCTGATATTATTTCCATTTAGTCCAACTCATATTCAATAAGCACCTCCCGTGGGCAGGGTGCTGCCCTGGGTCTGTAGTGACTAACCTGGCCATGATCATCAGCAAATCTTCTCAGCTCCTTCACAACCAGAGAGTACACAGTGGGGAACGCAGACACCACGGCCCAGGCCTTGGCATCATCCCATGTAAGAGATGAGGTTTCTTGAATCTAACTCTTGCCCTCAAGAACCTTATAATCCAGTAGGGAAACTTGCACATTAGTGAGACAGGACACACATACACAATTTACATCAGTTTGCTTATGTCAGCAGTTTTCCTTTATAAGTAAAAAAATGAGTTCAGTTTCACAGGTATTTTTTCCCCTACCTAATTGTAATTGTTCTACTTTGAAAGACCGTGAAAGGAGTGTCTCTTCCTTTTCATATTCTACCTGTATTTTTCTTTACCTTGGACTGTATATGATCATGGAGATAAATATCTCACGCCTAGTACAAACACAGCTGTAGCATAAATGAAGCAGTAGAAAATCAGCTCAAGTGGAGGAAGTTCCAACTCTGGGCTCTATTAGACAGGAAAATGGATATTCCAGTAAACAGTTGTTGAGGCAACAGCAGTCGTCTGCACAAAGCTGCAGGGTCAGCATTTTTCAGATAGTATCATGGATGAGCAGTTAATGAAGTAAAGACATCCAATCCCAGCAGAATCTTGAGGAGATGAGGTCTATACTTTCATCTCCTGGAACGTTGGAGCAAATCAGTGTTGATTCTATTGTAATCATCTCTTGGGTGCTTCCACCCTAAGTTGTTTCTATTACTTTGAAAATCATTGTGTTGAAATGACCTTAGTGTCAGTGACACCCACAGGATAAATTTAAATGCTTTTCTAAAAATATTTTTCCTCAATAATTCCTTCAATTCACAATTAAAGTATGAAGTGTTGGAAACTTTCTTGTTAAACTCTTCATTTTCTTCATCTTACTGATTTTTTCTTTTTCTTTCTTTCTTTTCTTTTTTTTTTTAACCACAAATGGCCCATTCTGTATGGATAGTATTTCTCTCAGCTTCTAGCTTTCTTTCCTGATATTGATTAAATTTGGGGATATTCAAAGCAAACAGACCTATAGAGACAGATAAAACTACGTGTCGGTGTGTACGTGTGTGTGCGCGAGTTGTTATCCATTTTTAAAGAACTATAGAATACTGGCAGGAGTTTTCAAAATTGGAGGCTGAATTGTGTGGTGGTTATTAGCATATGTAAATTTGGACAAGTTATGAAGTAATTCTCTAAGCTTTTTTGTGAACTCATTTGTAGAATTAGGATAATAATATCTAATGCTCTTGTTGTGTATTAGAAGTTGGAAAGCATTTGAAATAGTGCCTGGTACATAGTAAGTGCTCAATAATAAATGTTATCATTGTGGCCATTATCATTCGGGTCATATTTATCTTGATTAGTATATATTTTAGGGTTTTGTCAAATGGAAAGCTTCATTTTAATTTGAGACATCTTAAGAGGCACATGAGACTTCTTTTTAAATTTTTTCTGTTACTGATAATGTCTCTGATTTCAGTTGAATTATTTAAATCACACAGTGGTCACAGGGACTCAAGGGCCTTGAGGGCAGGAGCACGTTTTATTCTAATGTATATCACCTTCTGGGTAGAACTTTATTCAGAGCAAGTGCTCAGCAAATTCGGACAGAGCTCTGGCATCTGGATTTAGTTTCTCACTTGCGTGGAGTTATACTAGGTTCACGTTTTGGGCTCAGGATTTTTAAGGTCCTAAAGCTAGAATTGGAGGCAAAAAGACCTGAGAATTGAGTTCCGGCTCTGCTCAGTTCTGGTCCAAAGCGTGTGGCGCTTCCTGGTCAGACATCCCTCCAAATCTCTAGTCTTTAAGAATTTGTTCAACACTTATTGAATGAAGGCATGGGGAAAATGATTGTCTGTAATGGAAATATAATGTATTTACAGCTTCACTGATTTATTTACCTTGCCCAAGGCAGGATCAATGTTTTGGGGGTAAAATTAGTGAAAGTTGCTCTATTTTAGTTTTTCTTGATTTTACTGTAGACTCTGTGTGTGTGTGTGTGTGTTCTAAATCAGGTAGTTGGGATGTGTATTAAGAGATTTACATACTAGATAATAAAATCTCTCAATTGCTTGAGTCAGAGAGCACCAGCCATGCTTATTTGATTTCAGAATTTTAGGGGGCAGTAACTGTGGGTTACTCCAACAAGATAGATGAGTGATTCTGGGGAGGCTCTCTTTGTGTGGGTGGGTGAGTGGGTGGGGAATGGGACAGGCTTTTAACTACCTGAGAGTGCTGTTTTTACATTTTGCTAGTTACATAAAGGATTGCATGATGAAATTTGATTTGACTGGTGCGTATTACCCCAGTAACTTTTTATTTAGCACTGGAAGAAATTAGCTCCTAAGGAATTGGCCTATTGCCCTGAGGCTGATTTGCCTCGGGCTTTGCCACTTACCAACTGCATGGTTTGGGGTGAGTTATTTTAACCTCTCTGAGCCTTGGTACCATTATCTTTAAAGAGTAAGACAGGAAGAAGGGAAGAAAAGAGGTCACACCAGCCAAGTCTTTTCTCTGTGTTGGTTGAATAGAAGCGTTCCTGGAACTGCCACTTCTCTGCTTTCTTCTCATTGGCCAGAAGTGAATCACATGAACTTTGCTTGCCGAAAAGGGTACGGGAGAAGTATGTACTTCACTTTTCTATTCTTTTTGGTGGCTCCTGGTGCCACCTTTTCCCCCTCTTTCAAGCAAAAAGGTGATTGATCGGGGGTATTAGGCTGCTTCTAGGAATTTCTGTGTGTGAGAAGTACTGTTACATTAAACACGTGGCAGAACCTACCTACACGCTTAGTAAGTCGTAGGCGTGTGGAAAATAATGTATTTTCTCATGTCTGTTACACTGTGGATTGCTAGATGCTTTAATAGTGTTTTAGGAGAAAATGAAGAGTAAATCCAAATTTTAGGATGTATCTCATTTTCAAAAATGTTAAAAGTGAAAAAAGTACATATCCTGTAATTGAGGAGCTGTGAAAGTAGATATGATGAACCTGGAAATTTAATTTTTTTCCTTAGATGATATTTTAAAGTACGGCATAAACATTACATGATTTCAACTATTCAGAGATAAAACAGATGTTCCTTCTCAAGGATATATACTTGGAATGTAATAATTTGGGGGAAGTATTTTAAGATTAATTTTGCAAGGCTGCCAAAATATATATTTTTATATAATAAAAACAAGAATAACAGTAGAGAAAGACTTGCCTTTAATAAAAACAGCATTGAAAAATTTCTAAATAAATCACTTACAGATACAAAGGGCATTGTTAAAGACATTAAAAAAAAAAAACACCCCAAAACATAAAAACCATCCTGGGTCAGACTCCCGATCTACCATAGTATGTACTGTGGGAGGGTACTGTTGTCAACTCCAAAGGTTAAATGCTTGTCCCTAATTCCGACTGTCCTAATCAATACTGTTTATTTGTATTTCAGTTCAGCTAATGAGTCAAATCGGGTACTGGTGATCTAAGACTAATGTCAACTCTCTTCAGTGCAAATCTCCTTAAGAAAATATTTGGTTCTTAACATTTTTATATAATAGCCAATTTATTTTCTCATTAACTAATTTTACTTAATTTCTCAAAATTTTTCTCTTGGTGCAAGAGTTTGTATGTGTCACATTTTTTGTGGTGTATGTGTTAATGTTCATGCCACCCCCATGCTGTCTTCTCAAATAGGTGTTAATACTCCTAAAACAAAAGAAAACTAAAACTAAAAATCCAGATTTGTGGAGGGTTGTGTTCTAAGCTGGAAGCCTCAGTGAATTAATTATGTAATGTGCATAATATAATTTTAATAAAACAGCATAATGCCATCAGCAGTGGTTGTAAAATCCAGTCTTCAGATACGTTATACATGAAATATGCAACATCCTTTATCAGTCGTTTCCTCACAGTCTAAATTCGTGCCAGTCTGTACACACATACACTCACATACATACACATGCATACACACATAAACACACGTGTACAGACATGTAAACACATACATAAGCACATGTAGTTTCCATATATATAAAAATACATTTTTTTATATAAAAGTATATTTTAGAAGGTTATGAAACAGCCTTAGAGAAGAAAATATATAGCCATAAATAAATAAAGACCCAGCTAAGCAATCTGGCTGGGAGATGTCTGATTCAAAAAAAGTAGCCATTTGGTGCTATTATCACTTCCTATGCATTACACAGATGTAAACTCTTTGGTTTAGTTGGCAAAGAAGTTTATTAGGTTAGAAATCAGTTCCTTAAATTACAGTCTGCTAAAATGCAGTGCAGTTAAAGAAACAGTGTCTGAATCAGAGGGTCAAATATTACAGTTTTCTGAAAAAGACCCTGGACCCTTACGATGATAGGGTGAGTTAATTCTGTTTCTCTGGGTGAGGTCTCACTGTGAGGACACAATGTACCACTTTGGCTGAGATGCAATTTCCAATAAATATGGAAATTATGGCTTCCAGTGCTGGGCGCCCCCACCCCCCAACCCCGTATGAAATCTCACAGGAAATAACTTGAAACTATGTGATAGGTTTGAAATTAATTCCTGTCCCCCTCCCTGAAGTAACCAACCTCTGTTTACAAGATGTACATTATTTCATGGCCACCCAGAAAGATGAGAAAATGGAGTCCTGTTTTGTAGAATGAGACTGCAGTGATAAAAATCTCCTCGTCTGTACTTGGTCATGAGGGGATGAGCCGAACAAAGCAGGCTCTGGTTTTGTGAGTTGGGCAAAGCGGCCTCTGCTTTGGTAAGTTAAAGAGTTGCTCTTTGACCCGTTTTCCTGCTCCTGCTCTTTCTTTGGCTTCCTCTAATGATGCTCAGCAGAGAACCGTGATTGGGATGTTTCCCTTTGCCAGATAAGGAGAGTTTTGTAACGATGGATTTCAGACTGAAATCCATCGTTCTCAACTTTGTAAAATCCTGGTAGGACAAAGGCGAAACGTGCCTGCCATTTTCAGACTTGTTTGTTGAGGAACGGTTAGAGATTCATTACGTTACTTGGGTCGGCTTTCCAATCTACTGACCCCGGGTTGTGGTGAAGGAAAGCACAGCGTTTATTGTAAGGCAGCAGACAAGGCATCCAGGGCAGTTGGCGCTCAGAATACCCCTGAACTCCTTGATGGGTTTCAGGAAAGCATTTTTTTTATTTTTTCGGTATGCGGGCCTCGCACTGTTGTGGCCTCTCCCGTTGCGGAGCACAGGCTCCGGACGCGCAGGCTCAGCGGCCATGGCTCACGGGCCCAGCCACTCTGCAGCATGTGGGATCCTCCCGGACCGGGGCACGAACCCGCGTCCCCTGCATCGGCAGGCGGACTCTTAACCACTGTGCCACCAGGGAAGCCCAGGAAAGCATTTTTAAAGGTACAGGGAGAGAGGAGAGTCACATGGCAGGGTGTGTGATCACTTCGTGCACAGTTCTTTGATTGGTTGATCGTGAGATAGCAGGGCGGTATCACAGGGATTAATACTACCAGTCCTCAGGCTCCAGGAGATCTGGGGCCTCTGTGCTCATGGCCATCAGGTAAAGTCTTCTGTTTGGTGGGGGTTTTAGCATCTGTAAAACAACTCAGGAATTGTGCATCAGAGACAGTTGTCTAGGTACTTTGGAGATGGGGAGAGGGGTTATCCCCAGAAGGCCCCATGGGTCCTGCTTCTTTACAGTTATACAGTGACTGTTGGGGGATGATGTTATTAAGAGTAGGGAGAGACAGGAGGTGTTTTGAAAATCTCTGTAGATAAAGCAGAGACGCTCAGCATTTGTGAGTGGCTTCTTAAAGGACTTGAATTCAAATATGGCAACTGCCCACTGAGATCAGAAAAACCCAATCTGAACATCCTCAGAATTTGCCTCCTGTTCCATGGGTATCTGAGAATAGGGAGGGTTCTGGGTAGGCCTGGCCTCTGCTGGCTGTCCGTGGGCTACGGGGCTTCATGGGGCAAGGGCTTGTGCTAGTGATCTTTTACTCCCCTCAGGACCGGTTTTTCCGAGGATCCTCCTTAACTTTCTGTATTACCTGCGGTAGATTGTCTGTTCTCTTTCAGTTGTGCTTCCATGGTTGAAAAAGATGCAGAGAGTAACTCTGCTTTGTTCATTTCTAACCAAAGGAAAAGGAATTTTGTAAAGATTTAGTAAAAACAAATACTTGTGTGCAATATTTTGAACTCTTGGAAAATTGGTTCTGAATAAATTTAATCTTCATACAAGGATTGTGCCAGGATTGGAATTCTACGAAAGATGAGGGGCTGTGAGCTGAGTCCCCTGGGCTTTACATCGACGTGCTTCCAAGCGGCACCATTAGAAAGCTTGTGCTGTTCTCCATAAAGTTAGAACCATATAAAAGTTTTTTTCCCCTCCAGCCCCTTTCTTTCCAGTTTCCCCCTCTGGTGCCAAGACCACAGAGAAGTGCTGGTTGAGTTAGGCCTGGGAGGTCCCCGTGTAGCTGTCTAGGCTCCTGTGGGCCTGGGAGAGACTCTGGCTCAGGCTTGTGTTTGGAGTAGGACTGAGCTGGGGGTGGCCTTCCCTGGAGAACCGGGGGGGTTCCGAACTCAGGTCTGGCTGCTCACCGCTCAAAAATCAGTACTCGAGAGAGAGGCAAATGTTGGTAGAAAGGAAAGCTGCTTTTAATCAGAACGCTGGCGATCTGGGGAGATGGTGGACTCAGTGTCCCCCCACAAAACCACCTCCGAAGATTCTGCTCAGCCGGGAAAGTTTTTAAAGAGAAAAAGGGAAGTAACCTCAGTTAATCATTGAGATGGGGGGGGTCAGAGTCGTCCCCATCCCCCTCTGTGCAGGCTTGTGGACTTCTTGTGATCTTTCCTTAGATGCCACCTTGTTCACACAGTTTGTTCGTGAGGTTACTGAAGGGGAAGCTAGGGAAGAGATCTCATCATATGTTAATTACTTATTCTTCATCTGTACCTCTTTGATCTATGGAAAGAACCAACAAGTTAGGCAAGGTATTACGTGATCAAGAGATTTGAAAGGTGTGCTGGAGCTGGAGTTGAGCAGAGCATCGGGGTGCCTGGTTTAAGCTTAGTGACAAGACAAAAGAGGCCTCCTGCAGAGACCCCTTTCCTGCAAGCAGCTCTTTGCTGCCAAAAAAGCTGCTTACAGGGGCAACCTGTACTAGGAACCCTGGGTCGTGCTGGGAACTCTTCCTGATTGGATTGGGCTGGGCACACCTGTGTCCCTTACACCCAGGCCCCCCACCCCTCTTCCTGTGTGTCTCTAAGATCAGCCCTTCTCCTTCCTGCCTCCTCATGAAACCCGACACTGTTCCACTGCCCAGCCTCGCCACAAGCTGCAGAGGGCAGCCGGGACCGATGGCCCCCAGCTGCTGCGGGACAAAGCCAGTCCTGACACACCAGCCCCTGACGGAGGGAAGACTGAGCTGGGCACAGAGGGGTGAGCGAGACTGTGCTCAGCTGGGATGAACGTGATTTATTTCATGATCAGTCTTAACAAGGTTTTGGTTGGCTTGTTACCATGTCTGCTTTTCAAAGGATTTGGGTGGGGGAAGCTGGACTGTTCTGAACATCCATTTTGGAGTGTGATCCCCTTTACATTTGTTGAATAAGTAGGAATGCCACAGTATAGGATCATTTTTACTAAGATTATATTTGTGATAGGAGCCTCATGACAAAAATTCATGGCCTTCAGGAGTTTCCAGAGGTGGCCATAGAGACCGTTGGGATGAGAAAACCGAGGCCCTGGAAGCTTAGGTGATGACGCTCAAAGCTAAGCGGCAAGTTGTTCTACTGGAGCCTGGGCAGCCTAGGCTGACGGTCTGCCCGCTTTTCCAGAGTCAGCGTCCCACGATTCCATGAAACAGTTGTTAACCACAGACTTCAAGTGCAGAATTTCACCTTTCAGGAGATTCCATCATTTGAAATTGGATGTGATGTTATGCTACTCCTACCAATAGGAGACCCTTTTGTAGTGTTTGCTATGTGTCACTATAACTTGCATGGCCCTGGGCATGGTTCCCAGTCCCAGTGGTGCATTGTCAGCCCATTTGATGTTAACCCTTCTTGATGTTAACCTTCTTAGTAACAGCAAACCTTCTGTGTCTTGACTTCCCAAACCTCAGGTGGCTTGAATGTGGTCCAGGTCAGAACTCTCTTCTTATTCAATCATTTGGCCTCTCTTGTAGGATCGAGGCCCAGCTAACTCCACTGGCTGCACCAGTGGCTGTGCTGGGGAGAAGTCCAGCCCAGGGACAGGGCCCTGCTGCTTCCCCATTGACAGATAAGTGTCTGTGGACCATTGCAGGACGGCTTCCAAGGACTGCTGGGCCTCTTTCTGTATATGGCCCTGGGTCCTGGGACTCCCTAGTTTTCTTTTGTCCCAAGTAGAGGTCAGCGTGAGCATTACGCTTTGCCCACTCTGCACACATGCACTTGCTCCCACGACAAGTCTAGTGCAAGTTCTGGCCCCTCCTTTGCTGGCTTATCTCGCTATGAGTAGCTGACAAGATCCAACAGAATCCTGATATACATCACATTTTTCTGATATTGGGTATCTTTAAACATATTCTCACCTGTCACATGTGGAAATTATAGAAGGTGTATGGATTGAATATATGGGCTGGCCAAAAAGTTCATTCGGGGTTTTCTGTAACCTGTTACATCTTTTAGGCCAACCCACGATTTCCACGTTTAAAGTAAAGAGTGGCAGGTGTTCTTCTAGCGCATTTACCTCTGTCAAAAGACCAAAAATATATCGTATATTCACTCTTTTTATATTACATATTCTGGAAGTTTTTTTGTTTTGTTTTTTTTTAACAGGGATCGTCACAGGAAACCGAGTTGTTAGTTCAGTTGCAACTTGGTTTTTAAGAGTGGGCATTTGTTCAAACAAAGAAACGCTTATCAGTGGAAATGATCACTGTGATAAATTGCCTTAGCTTCCCCGCTTACCTGTTATTTCCTCGTGGCGCAAAAATCCCAGTTTTAAGTTTGAAAAAAATTAGGCTGAAGGTCTTTCCCAGCAGAGCTTCCGTTTCCCACTGGTAATTTACAGAGTTTTTCTCTGGTACCCCTTCTGGGACTCTATCCTCTTTCATCACTTCATAGGTATTAATCTCCTGTTTATTCCCCACTGTCTGTCTTTATTTCCACTCAGATTTTGGTCTCTCTGTATTGTCATGCTGCTTTTCATTCCTTTCTCTTCCCTTGGTCCTGATCTTCAGAGCAGCTGTCATTGAAATGTTCCCTGTTCTCTGCACACATACACGGTATATGGGTATTTGGTCCTTGGGAGAATTAGCGCCCTGGAGAGCCGCCATGCTTGATTAGTAAGTGGCAGATACACCACTGCGGTGTAGAAAAGTTCTAACGGTTGTGTTTGTCCACATACGCCTTTTGTGTTTATGGCCTCTTTTGTCCATTAGCAGTGTTGTATTATGGTTTTGGACTTGACTTTTATTTGCAAAATGACACATTTATAGTGTCATCTGGCTGATAGGCCCTGACACAGCCTCTCCCAACTTTCCATTTAAGTATCAGTGGTGACACAGAAAAAGATAAAGACGTGATACCAGTGGAAAATAAGAGGGATAGCCTTTTGCAGGATTCCGGAAGGAATTTCTACTGATTACGAGGCTGATAGAGCTGAACTGAGGAGAAAAGTTGTTGGCCAGCATTGGATTTCTGTACCAGTAGAAAGCCTGAGCAGCTCTCTCCTGTGGGTCATGTGCTTTTTGACATGTTCAGAATGCCATAGTAGATGAGAGTTCCCTGGTGGCCTAGTGGTTAGGATTCTGGGCTTTCACTGCTGGGGCCCGGGTTCAATCTCTGGTCAGGGAACTGAGATCCCGCAAGCCGTGTGGCGCAGACAAAAAAAAAAAAAAATACTGTAGCAGAGCTTCTCTTCTGCACCAAATTTTTAATATGTCTTCATAGACTGCAATTCCCAGTAGTTTACTGTCCTTTTTTAGTGGGTGGTGCAGAAGGGGAAGAATAAAATCCATCCCAGGTGGTGAAGTCCCTTCCCCATGTAACACACCAAGGATTGTAGCTTTTCTATCACTCTGTGTTTACTGGGGTTTGGGGGTAGAGAAATATGCAATGAGGAAAAAAGAAATCTCACCCCAATCACTTAGGGTAGTCCGGGATGAATGCTAGCTAAACCTTAAACGTTTCCAGACTAATTTGTACCATAAGGTGAAACTCAGAAGGGGATTCAGAAACCACCACCCCAGGGGCGTTGCCAGCCAGGAGCTCACACATATTATCTGTTGGCCAACTAAGTATGAGTAACTTTCTCCCATTTAGAGAGTAAATAAACACATAGAAACCCAAAATAGTAGTCCAGGAAAAGATAACGTTAATAGCGACTAGGTGTCGCTTTTAAGTTTTTCAATAAAACATGTAAGTTGTATATGAACACAATATTACAGTAGATAAATAAAACAATGTACAAATACTTAGATTAACAGTTATAGTCTTTCTTTTTACTCTCTAATTTCACTTACCTCCCCAGAAGTAAATATAATTACCCTTTTAGCGTCTGCCCTTCTAAATATTTGTTATGCATGCACGTACTGCCCCTCCCTCCCCCCCACACTAAGACATACTTTAAAATAGAAACAGCATTATGTTGGTCATATTGTTCTCAAACTTATTCTTTGTTTAATAATATACGGTAGTCCTCTTTATCTGTGGGGGAGACATCCCAAGGCCCCCAGTGGATGCCTGAAACCTTGGATGGTACTGAACCCTCTATATATTGTTTTTTCCTATACATACATGCCTATCGTAAAGTTTACTTTATGAATTAGGCACAGTAAGAGACTAAAAATAATAATAAAATAGGACGATGATAACAATATACTGTAATAAAAGTTGTGTGAATATGTGTGTCTATCTCTCAAAATACGTTTTTAAAAAAATATTCTTTTCCATTATGGTTTATCATAAGATACTGAATACAGTTCCCTGTGCTCTACAGTAGGACCTTGTTTATCCATTCTACATATAAAAGCTTCCATCTGCTTACCCCAGCCTCCCGCTCCATCTCTCTCCCAACCCCCTCCCCCTTGGCAGCCACCCAGTCTATTCTTTATGTCAGTGACTCTGTTTCATAGATAGATCGGTTCATTTGTGGCATATTTTAGATTCCACATATAAGTGATATCATGTGGTATTTGTCTTTCTCTTTCTGACTTCACTTCACTTGGTATGATAATCTCTAGTTGCATCCATGTTGCTGCCAATGGCATTATCTCATTCTTTTTTATGGCTGAGTAGTATTGCATTGTATCTATGCACCACATCTTCTTTATCCATTCTTCTGTCGATGGACATTTAGGTTGTTTTCATGTCTTGGCTATTGTAAATAGTGCTGCTATGAACATAGGGGTGCGTGTATCTTTTTGAATTAGAGTTTTGTCTGGATATGTGCTCAGGAGTGGGATTGCTGGATCATATGGTAGTTCTATTTTTAGTTTTCTGAGGAACCTCCATACTGTTTTCCACAGTGGCTGCACCAACTTGCATTCCCACCTACAGTGTAGGAGGGTTCCCTTTTCTCCACACCTTCTCCAGCATTTGTTATTTGTAGACTTTTTAATGATGGCAGTTCTGACTGGTGTGAGGTGGTACCTCATTGTAGTTTTGATTTTTCAGAATATCTTATCGTGCACATTTAATGCCTTTTTCGCCTTAACTAAGCGCTTATCATTCACTGTGGCTGTAACTTTTGCAGTTGAGGTGCAACAGCAAAACTAGCACGAATTTCTTTTTTCCTCCTTCACAATTTCACAGAAGATTTGTTCTTACCATAGATCTTAGCAACCTCAGCATATGATTTTTTTTCTTTCCTTATTAGTCAAGAGCTTTCACATTTTCACTTAAAGGAAGCACTTTATGGCTTCTCTTTGGCTCGTCTGAATTGCCAGAATCACTACTCTTGTGCTTTGGGGCCATTATTAAGTAAAAAGAGGGTGGTGACTTGAACACAAGCACTGTGATATTGCAACAGTTGATCTGATGACTGAGACAGCTACTAAGTGACTAACAAGTGGGATACTCTGGTCAAAGGGATGATTCACATCCCGCATGGGACAGATCAGGATGGCATGAGATTTCATCATGTTACTTAGAATGATGTGCTATTTAAATCTTACGAATTATTTCTGGAATTTTCCATTTAATATTTTCAGACTGTATTGACTGTGGGTAACTGAAACCTCAGAAAGCAAAACTGCATGTAAGGGGGGACTACTGTATCTTAGAGATTTTTTCCCCATATTATTACATATAAATCTACTTCATTCTGCTTAACAGCTATACAGTATTCCACCGTATGGGCACGCCATAGTTTATCATTCCCCTGAGGTAGATTTTTACGTGGAATCCAGTATGGGCTTATTACAAACAATGGTACAATGACCTGCCTTGTATCTTTATGTACATGTGTAAAAATGTCTGTGGGACAGAGCCCTAGAAGAGGAATTGTTGGATCAAATGGTGCACGCATTTTACATTTTGACAGATGTGACAAACTTCTTCTAAAATAGCTACCAATTTCCTTTGTCATCAGTGGTCTATGAAAGTGCTAATTTCCCACATACTTAAACCAACACCAAACATTATCAAACTTAAAAATTTTTTTTTAGGATGGCAGATCACTTGCAGTGCTGTGATTAGTAGTGAAAGTCAGTACCTTTTCACATGTTTACCAGTGTAAACATCTTTAATAATCATAAAATTTAAATTTTACGTTTAAAATCTAAGAGAATTTTTATTTTGAAACTTGAATTATTGACTGTGAAATTCATTTGGAAGAATAAATGGGTGAGCTACTTAAAATTTTGAGGAAAATAAAAGGTAAATGGCAGTGGAGGAAAGAACACTTGCCTTACAAGATTCCCTCAGTAAACAATCTAAGAATCATCAGATAACACAGTGGTGCAACTACAAGGGCTTTAAAAGATCCAGTAGAAAAAAAAAAAAAAGATCCAGTAGATGAAATAATTCAGTATATGATAAAAATGGTATCAAGATCAATGAAGAATCAAATGATTTCTCAAAAATGATATTAAAATCATTTATACAGCTTAATATATATGTGATTTTGGACTTGGGAAGGTATACTAACTATACAAAAGAAAAAATGCTAAAGCAAAAGACATCTTTTAATGTACTAAATTTAAACATTTCTGAATTATAAAAAAATAAATGCACCATATACAGAATCAACTGGCTCTGAAAACGGGGGAAAATATTTGCAACAAATATGACAGACATAAGGTTAATATCATCAATAGTTAAAGGAATTTCCCAAATTCATAAGAAAAAGAAACCCTAACACCTCAATAGAAAAATGAACAAAGAGCATGAATAAATAAAATGTAAATTCTCCCCCGCTCAGCCTGCTCTAGGAAGAGCAAACGGCTGATGGAAGTTGGGTGTCACAAAGTAAGCTGACAAATGAGTTCTTCTTTTGTGTAAAGGTACTGCTGTTTGTCTTGTCGGCAGTGGAAAACATTCTTGTTTTAAAGAATGTAATATTGGAAGGCATTGTACATTTTTACAATCAAATAACTTACAAGATCTATTATGGAAAATAAAATGGCTTAAAAGTACTTTATTGAGAGCAATATGTAATCGGATACAACACAATCACAGTGTGATGAAACTGTCGAGTTGCCTAAATTTTGGTGATAGATGATAGATAGATAGACAGAAAGGTACTTACATATAGATAATTGTGTTGCCAATTTTGTTTTAAAGATACTATTTCCTTACAGCATGGAATCTCTTTTATTTGTCCTAAAATAAATTAGCAAGTAAGGCTTCCTGCAAAAAATGTCGCACACCATTCCACTGACTCACACTCTCTTCTTGGCCCTTACTACTCCAGTGGTGAAAAGAGACAGGATACAGACCAGAGGAAGCACACACATGACTCAGTTTCCCTGGTTCCCAGCAGCTCTTCTAAGGAACAGAGGAAGCAACTAGTTCTTGGTCTAAGCCGGAGGAGCCTCAGGCTTGCCTGGTCACACTACTGCACAGGATATAAGTACCCTAAAGAGAACCCCAACATTGTGTTGCTAGAAGGATGCAGAATTTGCAAACTCTTTTCAATGCCACGACCAAGAGTTAACTTGGCCCCGACCCACACCAGTGTTTCCTGCTCTAGGAGGGAGCCTTGTGCTATTAGTAGCTGCAATCCAGTAGTCCAAATTCTAGCAGTCTGTCCTAAGGGGAAAAAAAAAAAATCAAAGATTTATGTTAAAAAATATGTATTGCAGTATTATTAAAAACAGCAAAAAATGTATAAACGTATCCTCAAATAGAAGAATGTTTAAATAAATTATGGCACCTTCATAGGGCTTCCCTGGTAGCGCAGTGGTTGAGAGTCCGCCTGCCAATGCAGGGGACACGGGTTTGTGCCCCGGTCCGGGAAGATCCCACATGCCGTGGAGTGGCTGGGCCCGTGAGCCATGGCTGCTGAGCCTGTGCATCTGGAGCCTGTGTCCTGCACCGGGAGAGGCCACAACAGTGAGAGGCCCGCATACCGCAAAAAAAAAAAAAAAATTATGGCACCTTCATAAGGTAGAATATTATTATAGCCATTAAAGACTCATGTTTTTAAAGACCATTTAACCAAATGGGAAAACCCATTAGTATGTTAAGTGGATAAAGCAGGGTCCCAAATGGTATTTATTATAGTCTAAGCCCATTTTATAAAGAGAAGAAAATAATAAGTGCATAGGAAGAAACTAGAGTGGACTACTCCAAAGAAAATGTAAGAGTAGTTTATAGCTAGATGGTATTATGTAGAGTTATATTTTTATGCATTTCTCTTTGCCAAAGTATTCTACTGTGAGCAGATATTATCAGAAGTCTGTATACACACATACACACACTTCTTAATATACTACATTGACATCCGCAAGGAGTTAATCCTTTTCTGTGCATGTGTTTCTTTGTAGAGAAAAGAAGGAGCTTCATCTTTTGAATTAAACAAAATAAACCCTGTTTTAGGGACTATGTATTAATGGCAATAAGCTTTAACTGGGGAGAGGGTGTTTTAATTATATTCCTGTTGTAAATGATATTTTATTGCTGCCCTATTCTTGGGATATTCTGTTCCCACTGTTGTTGAAATAGCACTTAAGGACTATGAGGCAAAAATGTTCAGAAAATAAAGGTGCGATATAATCAAATGTGAGGGCTAAACAACTGAAAATGGATACTCATCTAACAAAATCCCGCACTTGTGTGTCAATGGAGGCTCAGTAGGGAAGCTGGACTTCTACCTTCACTTGGCAATAATGAGATTGTATCATCCCTATCCCTATCAGATCAGTATCAGGGAAAGCCTATTAAAATAGAAGGTTTAAATAAGATCCAGTGTCTCAGAGCGTAATACAAATATGTTCAGGTTTTAATTGAAAATCAGTCTTCACACCCAGAACCAGGAATATCTCAGGTAGTATGAAAAAAGGTAATCTATTTATGCCAACATCGAGATGACAGTCAGAATTATCTAACAAGGATTTTAAAGCATTCATGATAAAAGCGCTTCAGTAAGCAACTACAAACACTGTTGAAATAAATGAAAACACTAGAAAGCTCCAGCAAAGAAATAGAAAGCCTCAACAAGGAAACGTAAAATATAAAGTACAACCAAGTAGACATTTAGAACTGAAAATACAAAAACCAAAATAAAAATCTCAGTGGATGTGCTGAGCAGAAGAATGGAGGGGATAGAAGAAAGAATCAGTGAACTGGAAGACAGAATGAGAAAAATTAACCCAATGTGAACAACAGAGGGAAAATAGAATGGGAAAAAAGTTCTCAATGAATAGAGGATCAGGGACCTGTGAAATTATAACAAAAAATCTAATATTCATGACATTGAAGTACCAGAAGGAAAGGAGAAAGAGAGTGTGCTGAAAAACAACTTGAAATTATAATGGCAAAAAAACCCAAAAAAGATACAGTGGCTGAAAGCTTCCTAAATTTGGCAAGAGACAAGAAGCTACAGATTCAAGAAGCTGAACAAATCCCCAGAAGAATAAACACAGATCCACACCACCACACATTATAATTAAATTTCAAAACTATGATGCATCTTGAAAGCAGCAAGAGAAAACAACCTTTTACCTACAGGAGCAAAATAATTAAAAGGGCAGATTTCTCATTAGAAACAATGGAAGCCAGAAGGAAGTGGCACAATATTTTTCATGTGCTCAAAGAAAAGAACTGTCAACTGATAGTCCTAAACCCAGTAAAAATATCTTTCAGGAATGAAGGTGAAATCAAGACATTTTCAGAATAAGGAAAACTAAGAGAATTAGACCCCAGTTGACCTGTCCTACAAAAGTGGCTTGAGAAATTTCTCTGAACAGAAAGGAAACAATAAATAAAAGGGATTCAGGGCACTCAGAAAAGAAGAACTAACGTGGTAAGCAAAAATATGGGTAAATATATTAGATTTTCTTCTCTTGCATTTTCCAAATTGTGTTCAGTAGTTGAAATGAAAATTATAACACTGTGTGATATAGCTTCTAAATTAATGTAGAGGAAATATTGATTACATTTTAAATAGGGAAGGTAAAGAGACATAAAAGTAGGTAAGTTTTCTCTATTGCACTTGAACTGGTAAAATGATGCCACCAATAGACTGTGGCAAGTTAGTTATATATGTAATACCTAGAGAAGCCATTGAAAAATTATACAGAGAGATACATTCAAAAACACTACAGATAAGTCAAAATGGGATTCTACAGTGTTCATCTCACTTACTTGAAGCACAAGAAAAACATAGAGAAATGAAAAACAGAACAAACAGAATTAAAAATAAGATGGCAGAAGCCCTAATATATCAATAATTACATTAATGCAGATAATCTAAAAATATCAAGTAAAAGACAAATTGTCAGGATGGATTAAAAAACAAAAACCAACTATATGCTGTCTACAGGGAACTCACTTCAAATATAACAATATAGGAACATTGAAAGTTAAAGGACAGAAAAATATGTATCATGTCAACATTGATCAAAGGAATTCAAGGCTGTAACATCAGATAATGTAGACAAAGAAAATCACCAGAGAAAGAGCTGAACTTTGTATAATGACAAAAGGGTTAATCTACCATGAAGATATAGCTGTCCTAAATGTGACTGCAGCAAACAACAGAGCTACAAAATATGTGTAAAGAAAAAAACTGATAGAGCTGAAGGGAGAAATATGCAAATCCAGAATTACAGGTGGAGATTTCAACATCCCGTTCTCAACAGTTGACAGCATAAGTACACAGAAAATCAGCAAGGATATAGAAGAACTCATAACACCATTAACCAACAAATCAACAGGATCTAATTGACATTTAGAAACTACTCCACACAACAGCAGAATACACATTCTTTTCAAGTGCCCATGGAACAGATACCAGAAAGACTATGTACTGGGTCATAAGACAAACTTAACAAATTTAAAGCAATTGAAATTATATAGAGTATGTTCTCTGACCCCAATAGAATTAAACTAGAAATCAATAACAGGAAGATAGGATGATCTCTTAACACTTTGAAACTAAGCAACATAATTCTAAATAATCCACAGGTCAAAGAGGAAGTATCAAAGGAAAATAAAAAATATGTTGAACTAAATGAAAATGAAGATACAGCATAACATTTTGGGGCAGCAGCTAAAGCAGTTTTGAGAGGGACATTCATAGGACTAAATTCATATAAAAATGAGGAAAATCTTAAATCAGTAATCTAAGTTCCCCCCTCAAGAAGCTGGAAAAAGAACAGCAAACTAAACCCAATGCAAGTTAAAAAAAAAAAAAAAAAGGAAGTAATAAGGGTAAAAGTCAAAATCAGTGAAATTGAGAACAGAAAAATCAAAGAACGAGGAACTGCTTCTTTGAAAAAGTCAATAAAATTGACAAACCTCCAGCAAGACTGACAAAGAGAAAAAGAGAGAAGATAGAAATAACTAGTATCAGGAATGAAACAACAGATATCACTACAGACCCTGCAGGCTTCAAAAAGAAATAAAGGTGATACTATGAACAGTCTTACCTACATGAAGTTGGCAGCCTAGATGGAATAGACTAATTCCTTTAAAAACACAAAATAATACAACTCACCCAATATGATGTAGATAATTTGAATAGCCCTGTAACTATTAAGGAAATAGTATTCATAACTTTAAAACTCCCACAGAAGGAATCTCTAGGCACAGTTGATTTTTTTCTGGAGAGGTCTGTTGCACATTTAAAGAATAATTAATACCAATTTTGTAGTCTCTTCCAGAAGGTAGAAGAGAACTCTTCTCAGTTCACTGTGGGATGCTAACATTGCCCTGATACCAAAACCAGACAAAAACAATACAAAATAGAAAACTATATAGCAATATTTCTCATATAGAGATGCAAAAATCCTTATCAAAATAGTAACAAATAGAATTCAACAATATATGTAACAATTGTAAGCCATGACCTGGTAGGATTTATTCCATGGAAAAATAGCTGGTTCAGTATTTGAAAATCCATCCATGTAATCCACAATATTAATAAGTTAGAGAAAACACATGACCATATCAATTGATACAGAAAAAGCATTTGACAAAATTCAACACCTATTCATGGTATTAAAATCTCATTAAAAAATAGGGATAGAGGAGCTTTCCCAATTTGATATGTGACAATCTACAAAAAAAACCTACACAGAACTTTACAGTTAAAGATGAAAGGCTGAATGCTTTCTCCGTATGATTGAGAACAAGGCAAGGATATCCACCCTCACCATTCTTACTCAACAGAGTACTATAAAGTGAGGAACAAAAAGCACATAGATTGGGAAGGAAGAAATAAAACTGCCATTATTTACAGGCAACGTGGTTGTATATATAGAAAATCACAAAGAATCTATGTTTTTAAAAAACCCTAGAACTAATAAGTGAGTTCAGGAAGATCACAGGATGCATCTAAACATACAGTCAGTTGTATTTCTGTATACTAGCACTGAACACATTGACACAGAAATTCAGAAATACAATACTGCTTACAGTTGCTCAAAAGAAGAGAAGTGTTTAGGTGTAAATCTAACAAAACGTACAAGACTTGTATACTAAAAGCTACACAATACTGATGAAAGAAATAAAAAAAGATTCAAACAAATGGAAAGGCATACCGTGTTCATGGAGTGGAAGATGTCAGTTATCCTCAAGCTGATATATAGGTTTGCTAGCAATTCCTATCAAAATCACAGGGACAATTTTGTGGCTATTGACAAGATTATTCTAAATTTTATATAAAAAGGCAAAAGAACTAGAATAGTTTAAACAATTTTGAAAAAAGCAGCATGAGAGGATTCAATCTACCCAGTTCCATGACTTCTTATATAGACACTATAATCAAGACTGTGGTTTTGGTGGAGGGATAGATGCATAAATCAATGGAGGAGAATTGAGACCCCAGTCAAAGACCCATACAGATGTGCACAATTGACTTTTGACAGAGGTGCAAATGCAATTCATTGGAGGCAGGATACCTTTTTTAACACACAGTGCTGGAGCAATAACATTTATAGGTGAAAAATGAACCTCAATCTTAGTTTCACACCTTATACAAAAATTAACTCAAAATAGATCGTGGAGTTAAGTACAAAACTGTTAGAAAAAAGTAGGATGAAATCCCTGGGATCTAGGCATAGACAAAGAGTTCTTAAACTTTATGCCAAAAGCATGATCCACAAAAGAAAAAATAAATAAATCAGAATTTTTCAGATTTCATTAATATTAAATTGTTTTGCTCTGCCAAAGACTCTGATGGGAAAATAAAAATATAAGCTATAGACTGGGAGAAAATGTTTGCAAACCACTAATCTGAGAAAGAACTACTACCCTAGAGTATATAAAGAACTCTCAAAAGTCAACACTGAAAAACAATCTAATTATTAAGTTGGGAAGAGACGTGAAGAATTTCACCAAAGGGTATATGTAGGTAGCCAATAAACATGTGAAAACGATGGATAGTATTAGTCATCATGGAAATACATATTAATACCACAATGCCAAATCACTATCCATCTATCAGAATGGCTAAATTAAAACTAGTGACAACATCAAATGCTGGCAAGGATGCAGGGAAACTAGATCACTGATAGATTGCTGGTAGGAATGTGAAATTGTACAGCCACCTTAGAAAACAGTGTGGCAATGTCTGAAAAAACTAAGCAGGCAACTAGTGTAAACTTTTGTTATCACTCAGAAATATTTAAGTACAGTTTTTATCATCTGGAACTATTTATTATAAAATGTAAGGCTTAATATTTGTTTGCGAAGATAGTGTTAGATGATGGGAAATGAAATGTATTGCACTTACGGAACAAAGTACTGGGCTGTAGTGGAAGGCACAGATCATGATGCTGCTGATTTATTTTGAGAGCCATAAAAGTCTTGGTGAGAAAAATACTGAGGAGAATTTATGATAATTAATTGGTTATCAAATTAATTTTTTTACACAAGTTCCCCTGGAGGAAAAAGCATTAATTTTCAAATCACCCCACAGGAATTCTTGGGTAAAAACTTTCTAGGAGTCATAAAGTCTGCTTTCTTTTTACTCTTTTGGAAAGAACCCATAATTCTACTCCTATGACTTTAGCAAAAAAAAAAAAAAATAATAATAATAATAATAAATCTGCCCTTTATAGCTGATGACAGATGGGGCACCGACAAAGATGTTATTTCTATCCATTTAGAACTATTTGTTAATGATAATCCAATTCCCTTCCAGATCTTTCTCAATCATCAAATATGATGCTCTCAAATTAGTGACTTACAAGACTATGAGTAACCCATACGGGATATCTGTGTTTTCATTTCCCACATGTTCTGCTACTGTCAACTGGGCCGGGCAAGTGAGATCTACTTGGTTGGCCCTTCCTAGCTGTAATACACACCATCTTATTCACAATGAGCCTACCTGGGACATTAATCTGCTCTCTCTGACTGCTTCACAGAGGTCAGCTTTCAGAGTAGTTGAAATGATTTTCCTTTGGATTGCTTGCTTATGGTCACCCCCTTTCAACTCTACCCACAAAACAGATTACCAAGAATTCTCTAATAATATTAGTATTAACGTTCATATGTGAAGATGACTGTTGACAGTGATCGATTGGATATGAATGACAGAAAAAAAATGCAGAGTTTGCAGAAAGGAAAAGAAAGTGTCTCCCCGGAAGGTGATAACCAGCATCTTTGAGAGCACTTAGGGAGTCTGTGTTTGTGAGGCCAGTGAATTAGGAGGGTGGAAAGCAATGTGGCATTGCTGAAACTGATGAAGAAGAGCAAGGTACCATGCCAGGGGCAAGCGCAGGCTCTTAGGCAAAGCTCCCAACTGCTGAGAGGTTGACTTGTTTTGCAAACTCTACAAGTAATTTGTTGTTCAGTCACATTCCATGGTCACTGGCACTATCGTGCAGAGTGGCTTCACAAAAGAAGCATTGCTAGAATGCACTAGAAATGATGATTTAAGATTGAACTGGCTCTGTTGAAATGACCTTAAATTACATGCTGCAATGTTGTTTTTCCCCAAGTGGCTAAAATCACTGACTTAAGATATTTAAAATGTCAGAAACATATATCCTTAATAAGATCGGAGAGTCAGCCAACTTCACGGAGCATCATAGGTCTTCACCATCATCTAAGTAGACCTTTGAGACTACAAGGGTCGTGCCTTGATTTCTCTCATTATAAATTAATCTGAAATGATTGATGCATTCTGACATCTGGACAGGGCTGCAGCAGATGTGTGACTGAGTCATGTTTGCAAGTTCCTTGCTTCAGATCCTTCAACGTAATTTAGCATTTAACATTTAAACGTTTAGCCTGGAGGATTAGTCTTCCAAGTATTGTCATTCTTGATGCCCAGCAGATGGATCCAGGGATACATGTGCGTATCTGGGTGAACAGATCTGAATTAAGGAAAGGCAGCTTCTTCCGGCACCAGTGTATACCGATGGAATATCATTGGTGTAAACAGGAAACATGGCACCTATTAACTCAGGCTTCCATGTGTAACACTTAGGCAGTTGGCAAGACAAAATTTACTCCAGCCCCCTCACAGGGGTGGGAACAAGATAACAATAATAATTGTTGGCATTGCTGAACTATATTAGATATGCTGCATGATGTTACAGCAAGCCTCCCCACAACGGCAATCACCTGAATTTGGCAATTCACAGTCAGTTGAAATTCTTATACTGAGTAGTATTTTATATAGGTCTGTTTATTGGAAATGAGTGATTTATTTATTTTTAAATTTATTTTCTTTTATTGAGGTGTAATTGACATATAACATTATATTAGTTTCAGGTGTACAACATAATGATTTGATATATGTATGTATTGTAAAATGATCGCCACAATAAGTCTAGTTAACGTCCGTCACCACACACAATTATTAACTATCGTCACCATGCCGTACGTTTATTTTTAGCATCTAAATTTGAAAGTTGCTAGCGTGCTTTCCAAGATTTTGCTCGGTTTGGTAAACCGTGAGAAGCCAAGAAGACTGAAGAGAAGACTGAACGGAGAAAAGGACCAGGGAAAAGTGGAAAATGTTTTGACAACCTGAATGCAAACAAACAAACCAAGGAACTTGGTGATCCACTTTGTAACTCTATATGTGTAGGTTACTGCTGCCCTCATGAGTATGAGTAACTAATTTTAGGCAGCAATGAGACCAAAACATTGTGAAAAAAGAAATTGAAGCTCGAGAAAGTGATATGTTCATTCAGTGTGTGAACTAGCTCTGTTAACTAACCATGAAGAGATATACACTTTTCTTAATAGAAAATCAGTTTTCCCCAATTCCACTTAATAAATGTTGAGTAAATACTTTAGAAATATCAGTTTGAATGGGTATCAAACCTTTAGCCTTTCTGGGGCACCTACATGATTTGCTCTCAGACTCTGTGTGTGTGTGTGTGTGTGTGTGTGTGTGAGAGAGAGAGAGAGAGAGAGAGAGAGAGAGAGAGAGAGGGATGGCAGGGGCAGGGGGGAGAGGCAAGTGAGCAAGTACAAACACGCACAGTTGAATACACAGCACAAGAAAAGTACTCACATGCATGGAATTAGATGGGTCTGAGTTTGGAAAAGCTAGATTCCATTTATCACCTGCAAAATATCACAAAAACATTACATAAATGCCATGAGCACTTTGATGTCTGGATTCTGTCTTGATGACCAGGGCAGATGGTTGATATGTCCTAAGAATGGGCACTTTGCAGCTCCCAGCGTTTGGAACTCTGCCATATAAATTTGAAATGGGGCAAAGTGAAATGTTGGGATTTTCATATACTCATGAGAGGTGCAAAATTTCAAAATGTGGGGATCGTAGGAAGTTATTCTCTGAGAAAACAGCCCTATTAGTAAAGATCAGAGACTGTCATTTATCTGGCTGTTGTCTGGTGAACAGGAAGGAGATGGAAAAAATTCTTACATAAATGAAGCCCCTAAGAATGTAGTGCAGTCATGTTTTTCTTGTATTTATGACAGTTATTTTAATATTTGTTAATGCACCTTACATTAATTCTTATGCCATAATATTGTAATAGTTATCAGTTTTCAGTGCAATTATATGTGTGCTAGCTTTAATGAGAGCCTGCAAAGAGATTAAAATAAAAGGATTCTCCAGGGACATGGGTTCGATCCCTGGTCCGGGAAGATCCCACATGCCGCGGAGCAACTAAGCCCTTGAGCCACAACTACTGAGTCTGCTCTGTAGAGCCTGCGAGACACAACTACTGAGCCTGTGCGCCCTAGAGCCCATGCACCACAACTACTGAAGCCCGTGCTCTCTGGGGCCCGTGTGCTGCAACTACTGAATCCCGTGCGCCTAGAGCCTGTGCTCCATCCACAACAAGAGAAGCCACCGCAATGAGAAGCCCGCACACTGCAATGAAGAGTAGCCCTCGCTCACCACAACTAGAGAAAGCCTGCATGCAGCAACAAAGACCCAACACAGCCAAAAATAAAATAAAATAAAAAAAAAATAAAAGGATTCCATGACATGGTTTACGTTACAAATAACATTTTTTTTTCAAATGCAAGTGTGAAGTTATACGGAGAGAAATAATCAGGTGCTACGTGTGCCATACTTTATAATTGCTTTGCCTTTTAGCTGCGAACCTTAGACTTTCATCTCATCTGTAGGTTTGTCATCATTAGGTAAGAGGAAGCAACATCTGAATGGCGGTGATGCTGCTTCTAGAAAGCTCGAATTGTGTATCCACGACAACATAACTCAGACCCAGAATTATTTGTTATAACCGAAATATAAATTATTTATAAAAATATAAATAAAGCCAAAGTGACTATTTTTTTATTAAAATAGAACCGCTGGGTGGAGAAAATTTATGAAAATAATAAGGAGCTTTTAAGCCATTGGACTATACCGTTACGAATGAGTTATGGCAAGCATAATGAGTGTCGTGCAGGTGTGAGAGGACAAAAAGAAAACTTTATTCACAGATATGCACAAATAAAAAGTGATGGATTGTGATTTGTGGGTTTGCTGACCGCAAAGAGGAGCGGTATCTTGTATGTATCCACCTGATCCTGTGAAAGATGCAGAGACTGGGAAAAGTGTCATGTCAAAAACCAGCCTTTCTCCAGCGCCTGCTCTGTGACTGCCCTCTGCTAGGCATCTTAGGTACAGTGTAATTCGAGGACAACAAGGAGAGTGAAGAGTCACAGAGTAATTGGCAGAGATCGGAAGGGGGGGTGCCAGCAGTGTGGAAATTCAAGTGACAGGAGGGGAGTGGGTGGGTGACACGTCAGAGAGAGGCCCAGCAGTAAGAAGTGACCTTCAGGGCAGCTCTGGGGACTCAGCAGGGTGCCCAGCAGAAGGCTTCTGCCCTCCCTGTGCCTCAGTGAGGACTAAAGGCAGTTCTGTGCTTGTTCAAAGGACATTTGTCACACAGCAGGTCTTTAGTTCATATGTGGCATGGGAAGAATGGGAAAAAGACCAGAGCGCAAAGGGACATTTGTATCTGTCTTTCTGTCCGTCCATGCATCCATCTAGCCAATTCAAAGAGGTGGATGGCAAGTTCTTGGTTAACTAAACTACAGCTGTGCCCATTGTTGTTATCAGGACAGCAGTGGATATTTGTAACGATGCCCTAAGTCACCGAGGAAAAGCTGTATAATATTATGCTTAAGAAGGTAGACACATGTAAAAATCTATTCTAGAAAGATTTCCATCTTTTCAAGAGATCAATGGTTCCTCGAGGGAAGAAATCATTTCTTATTCATCTCTATATCTTTTGACACCCAGCGCAATGTTCTTTGCATAGGAGATAAAAATATTTGTGACACTGAGCAGAAGAGAAATAATTTATGTTTTTGGGAAAAAAGAATTATGTTGTTTAAAAGCCAGTATTTTTATTATCAGGAGACTCAACCCGCAATAATATATTGCCCTTCCCATACTCCTACCCGTTCTCACCCCTCAAAATAAGGTGATGTTTTCATGTATTGAATTAAGGGTTCAGTTACTGAAGTGTCTTTAGTAACGCAGAGGATGTGTTTCTAAGATGTTTTTCAGGAAAATTTAAGAGGAAGATATTGTACAGGTGGTGTCACATGAAGGGATTATTTCCTGCCAACCTGCATTGTAGGCACCAGGCAGAGGTCCCCTACTCCTGCCTTTTCCCAGAGGATTCTCAGCTCAGTGACTTGGGTGCTACTGGCTGTAAGCCTTATGCAGTACCCTAAGCTCAAGGTGGAATTTAGCCAGATAAGACTCAGGGATCAGGACCGTAGAGCTTCCGTAAGATGCCTCTACCTGAGGCTCAGCTAGGGCATCCTCACATCTACCCAGGCCCAGCACATCCCCAAAGAGACTAAATTTTATTCCAGTAGACCCCGCATCATGTGGTAGAAAGAGCAGTAGGTTTCTTGAGTCTGTGGTCTGGGATTTTAGTGACCATATTTGCCCTAAATGGTACGCTGTAACCTCCTTGGGCTTCGGTTTTCATAATTATAACATGAGGATTGTCATATCCGCCCTACAGAATTGTTGGTAGATCACGTGAAATAATGGGTCTGATGCGTTGAGGGGATCGAAAGCACTAGACACACATCAGGCCAGGGTTCCTCTGTGGCCAGACCAGAGTTTTGGTAACTTTGCTGCCAAGGATGTCTTAACTTACTACCACTAATAATGGTTGAAAATAAGGAAAATTATAAGGAACTTTTTACTAATAAACTATGCAATTATGAATGAGTTATTTGGGATATATTGGTAACACCTATGTAAGGAAAGTTAGTGTCATTTATGAAAAATGAACCTCTTTGCGCACTAAGTACAAACTATGTACGCTTGGCCCAGTTAATCCAATACTTTGCATCTATTATCTTTGCCAGAGATTCCCCCAGCTTCACAGCAGAATTCTGACCGCCTCCACGGATTTCAACAAGCTCACTAACACTCAGCTATTTTCACTAAAATCTAGTTAAGATCCTGTTAACACTTTTCAGCGGGTCAGCAATGTTCTGTCTCTGATGGAAACATCCCACTGAACACCGAGCTATCCTTAGATAAGTGAAAGAATCCTATTTCAACTCTCCAGGTCCTTGTCAGCTTGGTGTTCCCTTCAGAGCTCCTGGTAAACTGCTCCTTGACTTTAAAAAAAAAAAAGTAGTTTCGCATTCTAAATAGTGTATTTTAAAGGAGCCCAAACCTTTTTCTGCAATTTTATTCATAGCACACCATGTCGCCTGTAGTTTGGTATTTGTTCTAACAGGTTACAATAAAAGTGAAAGCCAGCTGTGTCATACTTTTCACAATTTGCTATTTGCCCTTCTTCAGTTGGAGGTATTTCCAGGGACTAAGGTTCACTGGCGAGTCCTGTACCTTCTGCTCAGCGACCATGCAGGCAGAGAGGAGACCCCTTTATTTTATTTATTTCTTTTTTCTTTTTTTAATTGAAGTATAGTTAATTTACAGTGTTGTATTAATTACTGCTACACAGCAAAGTGATTCAGTTATACATATATATATATATCCACACACACACACACACACACACACACACACATTCTTTCTTTATAATCTTTTCCATTATGGTTTATCATGGGGTACTGAATGTAGTTCTCTGTGCTCTACAGTAGGACCTTGTTGTTTACCCATCCTATATATAAAAGCTGACATCTGCTCACCCCAACCTCCCACTCCATCCTTTCCCCAGCCCCCTTTCCTTTGGCAACCACCAGTCTCTTCTCTGTGTCCATGATTCTGTTTCTGTTTCATAGATAGGTTCATTTGTGTCATATTTTACATTCCATGTATAAGTGATATATGGCATTTACCTTTCTCTGTCTGACTTACTTCACTTAATATGATCATCTCTAGTTGCATCCATGTTGCTGCAAATGGCATTAATTTGTTCTTTTTTATGGCTGAGTAGTATTCCATTGTATATATGTACTACATCTTCTTTATCCATTCATCTGTCGATGGACATTTAGGTTGTTGCCATGTCTTGGCTATTGAGAATACTGCTGTTATGAACGTGGTGCATGTATCTTTTTGAATTATAGTTTTGTCTGGATATATGCCCAGAAGTGGGATTGCTGGATCATATGGTAATTCTATTTTTAGTTTTCTGAGGAACCTCCATACTGTTTTCCACAGTGACTGCACCAACTTACGTTCCCACCAACAATGTAGGAGGGTTCCCTTTTTGAGGAGACCCCTTTATGAGCAGATGAAGTAGGCTTGAGAAAGGGCCAGACTTTCTGAACCACAGAATGTGTTTATACAAGTTCTGAAAATGGAATATTGGAAGTTTGGGTAGTCGTCTTTCAATCTGCTTGAGCATAGGAGCTACGACAAAGTATTATCTCATTCAGCAAATATGTACCTCTTACAGTGTGCCAAGCACTGTAGGTCTTGTGGAAAAAGCATTGATCAAAACAGACAAAACTCTACCTTCATGAAGCATATTTCCTCGTGGCGGGGGGCAATATATTTTTAGGAGGAGAGTGCTATGCTAGTAATTTGGCTCTCAGGGAGAAAAGAGGCCTAGTTTTTAGCATTTGCTAAGCATGGCTAATTTCAGGCTACCAGTGTGAATGGGAGTTGGGGAGAGAGGTGTATAACCAGCAATCTGTTTTTTTTTTTTGAGGAAGCTCCATAGTGTTTTCCACAGGAGCTGCACCAATTTACATTCCCACTGACAATGCACAAGGGTTCCCTTTTCTCCACATCTCTTCAGGACTTGTTATTTGCTGTCTTTTTTGCAGTGCTGACGTTGACAGGTATGAAGTGATACCTCATTGTGGTTTTGATTTGTGTTTCCCTGATGTTTAGTGATGTTCAGCATCTTCTCATGTGTTTGTTGGCCATCTGTAGGTCTTCTTTGGAAAAATGTCTATTCAGGTCCTCTGTCCATTTTTTAAACCAGTTGTTTGTTTTTCTCCTGTTGAACTGTATGAGTTCTTTGCACGTTTTGGATAGTAGCCCCTTGTTAGGTATGTGATTTGCAAATATCCTCTCCCATTCGGTAGACTACTTTTTCAGTTTGTTCACTGTGCAAAAACTTTTTGTTTGATGTAGTCCCATTTGATTATTTTTGCTTTTGTTTCCTTGCCTGAGGAGATATATCCAAAACAATATTGTAAGACCGATGTCAAAAAGCATACTGCGTGTGTTTTCTTCTAGAAGTTTTATGGTTTCAGCTCTTCAAGTCTTTAATCCATTTTTAGTTTCTTTTTGTGCAGAGAGAATTAAGAGGCATCCTTTGGGCCCAGCCGCACACTCCCCCTCTGGTCACCAGAGCTGTATGCTCTAGTGATATGCTTTTTTGTGGGCTCTGTGGGCCCTTCTGTTGTGGCGGGCTGGCTACTTTGGGTGTGGTGATATGTAGGGCAGACTCCTGGCTCGGGTGACTACCAGGCCCTGCCTCATGCGGTGGCTGCCAGCCTGCTGGTGGATGGGGCCAGGTCCCAGCTTGGCTGGCTGTGTAGCCCTGAGTGTGCCTGGGGCTGGTGTCAGCCTACTGGTGGGCAGGTAAGTCCCTGGCACTAATAAGCTAGAGGGAGGACTCCAAAATGGTGCTCACCATCGTCAGTGTCCTTGTGGCTAAATGAGCTCCTAAAAGTGGCTGCTGCCAGTGTCTTTGTTCCCAGTGGACTCCCAGTTGCCTCTTGCCTCTCCAGGAGGCTCTCCATGGTGAGCAGGTGGGTCCAAACCAGGCTCCTTTCAAATCACTGCCTCTGTGCTGGACTTGGAGTGTGTGAGGTTTGCGTGTGCCCTTAGGAGTGGAGTCTCTGTTTCCTATAGCCCTCCACCTCTCTCAAATGCAAACCCTGCTGGCCTTCAAAGCCTGATGTTCTGGGGGCTTGTTTTCCTAGTGGAGGACCTCCAGGCTGGGGAGCCCATTGCGGGGCTCAGACCACTTGATCCTTGGGGAGAACCTCTGCAATTGTGATTATCCTCCCATTTGTAGCTCACCCACCTGGTGGTGTGGGTTCTGACTATACCAATTCTCCATCCCTCTTACCTATCCCATTTCAGTTCCTTCTTTATATCTTTAGTTGTGGAAAACACTTTCTCCTAGTCTTCAGATCTTCTTCGTAGATAGTTTCTCTGTAAATAGTTATGATATCGGTGTGTCCATGGAAGCAGGTGAGTTCGGGGCTTCCTACTCTGCCATCTTGGACACTCAAACCAGAATTAGCTTCTCTGTTACTGTCTCTGTCCCTTACTAGCTGTTGGTTTCCCTTTGCCCATGCATGATTAGCTCCACGGAAGTAGGGACATGCTATAATGCTTCATACCGTTACACTCCTGGTGCCTAGCACAGAGTAGGCACTCAGTAAATATCTGTGGAGTGAATGTTGTTATTCTTTTCTCCATAGTTTAATTTCCATAACTGTGAGATCTAAATAATAATACAAACTTTACAGGTAGTTTTGAAGAATAAATATAAAATGATGTGTACAAAGTGCATTGCACATCCAATATACAGAAAACATGACTACATGGAAGCTGTAATTATTATTTTCCATATTCTGTGTCATTTAGAATCTTGATAAAGATTTTTGACATCCAGAAGGGAGGCTTCTTCATTGGGAAAAATAATGGTGACTAATTTTCATTAAGACTTTTTCACTAAGCACCATCTCTTGAGTAACTCAGAAATAGAGGACTTCCTCATCTGAAAGCCATAAAGTCCAAACTAACTGCATCACTGCAATTAGAAAGAATTTGTCCTACCCACAGTAATAAACTAGGACAGAAGCAAGAGAAACATGCTCTAGGAACTGACTTCCTACACGTAAATATTATTTGCTAAGATGATTGTTGTTTTAAAATGGTACCTACTCTGGGCTTTTGGACTAAAAATGAAAGGCCTGCAGTGGTATTAAAAGTAGATGAGCAGAGACCGAACTGTTTGAGAGACGTACACTCAGTTGTCACGGTAGCCAAAAACTTCCAAATAGATCCTTTCCTCCTGCCCAGATGTTTAATGTCTATAGTAACATGCCCTAGATGGTGACAGAACCAGATGTGAATGTATAATACCATTTTTTTTTTTTTGTCCTCGACAGTTTCGAAAACCTTTTTAACGCTCAGGAGGAATTTAGCTGGGAGTAAGCAAGTGAGAATTTGGTAGAACATCTGTGTTTCTGAAGTTTGTATTTTTGAGCTGTGTATGAATTCTCAGTTGCCTTTTTAGATGAATGTATTAATTTCACACATTTTGAAGAGGAATTCATAAAACCAACTAATAAGAGTATATCTGGGAATTGAGGCTACAGAATTTAAAACTGTTGATATGAATCTTTTATTTTCTCATGTTATGGCTTAGGTACCAATTCAGGCTAATGACTGTTAAAGAAAAGAACACATTAATTTGCAAGTCACTCCTAAAGTTGACTGTTTTAAGAAAAGACCTTTGCCTTGATTATAGCTTTTCAGTAAGTGAAATTGTATATACATATTTTTAAGTGTATTTTATTTTCGCAAGATTTTTTATTCTTATTTTATACAAGAAAGCTAGTGTTAGCCAACATTTTCCTGTGAAAATACCTCTGATGAAGGTAAAAAGTATAACCTCATCTTACCACTGACTCTGTGACCTAATGAAAGAATGTTAACTGAGGGTCATAATACATGTTCAAAGAACAGTAAACTTTTCTTGAGAAAAAAAATTTAATGTTCAGTTAATCTGCATGAAGACTAATGAACATGAAAGTCTAATACGTAAAAGAAGTAAAGTATTTATTGCAGGTTGGTTTTATTTTTTTTTCTGGTGACTGGAGGGTGGAGGAGAATGAGGGACAATAAGGATTTTGTAAGCAGATCAGAGTCAGATAATCAGGGAGAAAGAAAAGAGTAGGAGAAACCGATGGAAAAAAATGTAACTAACTCCTCCTACCTGGTATTGCTCCTAGACCTTTACCTCATGTGGGTCCTTGTTCCCCTTCTCTCTCAATAGCCACATAAAATCCTGCTCTCTCAGCCCCATTGACCCAGGTATGCTTCTCTCCCCTTTCTAAGATACGCTTTGTTCCCCCAGCTGTGCAACCAGCCCCAGAGAGGCAGTGTGTCTCTGAGTCACCTGAGCTCCGTGCTGCTGCCTTCCTGCTGTCCACCCACCTCTCTTCACCTCTGAGATCTTCCTAGTGTCTGCAGGCTCTCCTGGGCCGACTATCTCAAAGGGAAGTGCCTCTCAGGTAAGTCTTTTTCACCTCCCCTGTGGATCTTTGCGGATTTCAGTCTGATGATCTCTTTAAGCAGAAGTTGTCCTTTTAGGGCAATGCAGTTTCATAGAACTTCCTGCAGCCACAGAAGTGTTCTGGGTCTGTGCTATCCAGTATGGTAGCCAGTAGCCACTTGGGGCTACTTAGACTTGAATTAATTAAAATGAAATACAATTAAATATTTATCTCCTTAGCCACACTACCCACATTTGAGGTGCTCACGTGCTGCTGGTGGCAGCTGAATTAGATGGTACAGCTTTAGGGGAATCCCAGGTCTGGTGGGAATGGGCCAATTCTGGTCAAGTTCAGATGGGTGGAGAGAAGCCCCAGGGAATCGTGGTCTCAGAGGAAAGCCACGGTGGATGCAAAGGTCCAGCAACTATCTGTTATCCGGGCTTCCTGGAGCAGGCTATCTTGAAGGGAGACTGGAGCAGGGCAATTCCATGGCCTCCTCACGCCCCAGCTCCCAATAAACAGTGGTGTAGCCTCAAGTGTGGAATTTCGAGTTAGGCCTGCGTTTGTTGGAATGTTGGCTCCACCAGTAGTTAGCTATGGGACATAGGAAGTTACTCAAGCTTTGTTTCTTCATTTGTAAAATCAAGATGATAATACCTACTTGCCAGGGCTGCGGTGTAAATTCAGTGAGGTGATAAATGGAAGGCAGCACAGCACCTGGCATATCCTAACCACCTACTGTATCAGCCGGAAATTAGATGCTGTAGGTCCTGTGTGTCAGCCTCAGGCCCTGCTTCCTGCTTCTGAAACAAAATACTGATTAGCCTTTTGAACTGAAGTGCTAAACAAACAAGAGAATAACTCAGGAATTGTTGCTACATTGCCCGTAATTTTCAAACACATTATTTTATACAAACATAAGTCTCCTCATACGAAGATGCTGTTTTGAAGAATAATGTGTGTGTGTGCGTGTGCGTGCGCGTGTGTGTACAGACTAATCTTTATTCACAGTTACACCAGGCAGGTACTGGTAACAGTGCGTGTGGAAAGATGTCCTTGACCTCTGTTTGTGGACCCAAGTCAGCTGCTATTTTCATCACAGACATTCACACTTGCTCATGATTGAAGTTGCCTAGTCCAAGGATTGTGCTACATTCCTGCGGTCCGCATTCCAGGTTGCAAAGGGAGGAGAAATATTTTAAAGAGCAGATTGTCTGCACATCTTGGGAGTTTCTTCTGGCTTCTTTCCTTGCAATTCCACATACTTTCACCCACGCGAGAGCAAATGGGGTTGGTGTTGATGGGGCTCCGTAAGAGAGAATCAGCTGGCTGACCTTGTAGAGATCCTGCTGGAACTTGAAGATATGAGAATCAGACTGTGGTCCAAATACGCAGATGGTTTCACCTGCCTGAACTTCTAGTTTCAGCGTGCTTCCAATCTCCATCTCTCAGCTTCTGTGCAAAACAGATCATATGTTTTGACAAGAGGAGAAGGGGGAGGAGTTCAGGGGACTAATATTTATGGACCATCCTCACTATGCATTGAGTTTTAAACAGTCAAGATCTCCCCCTGGAAGAAGGCTGACAAATTGTCTGAAAAGGGGTGCCTGTGTGTGCTAGAGTGGGGGAAAGCCACAGAAGTACAAATCCAAACGGGGGCCTCAAGAGCGGGGCTTCCCCACCCTCCCTCTCCGATTCCTGCTAAGCAGGGAACATGTTCTGTAGCTCCTCCCAATTGACTTCACCTTCCAGATAAGTGTTGAAGGTTTCGAAGGGCTGCTTTTTTTATTTTAGGGACTCTGTCCCCTCCCCTGAAATCTGGGCTGTCTTGTGATTATTTCAACTAGCAGAGTACACCTGCTAAAAGAAAAGAGGCATCTCTTTTTTAAAAAAAAATTTAGTTTAAGGGTTTCATTACAGACAGGGTAACCAAGAGAAAGAAATTGGGGAATTTGCAGCTGACTCGGAGATTTGGAGGGGCCCCTCCTATAGCGGTCTCCCAGACTCTCTCTCTGCTCACCCCATCCCCAAACAATTTTATTTCTGATCCAACAGTAGGTAAGGCTATGGGATTGTTTCTTTATTTTGGTCCTTTTCCCTGGAAGTATGTAGACCTGAAGGTGCATTCTGGGCAAAACAGTAGAATTCCTTTGCTGTCTGCAAAACTGTTGATCCACCCAACCTGCCGGAAGGTAAACAGGTGAGGAAGTCCCTCCAGGAAGCAGTCGCTACCAGACCCTAGACTGCTGCTCTCCTCTAAAACAGTTTTTAGCAAAAATTTTAAACCAAGTATACTAGCCGTTCTTGGAATTCGTTGGTATTTATTTTGTTAATATACAAAACACTAGCCAAATATTGTTACTGAGTAATCATTATGAGAGGTACTAATATTTTTGAGAATTTCAGTGATGTAGAACAGTGGTCTGCAAACTTTTTGGCACCAGGGACTGGTTTCATGGAAGACAGGTTTTCCACAGACCGGAGTGGGGTGGGGGATGGTTTCGGGACGATTCCAGCACATTACATCTATTGTGTACTTTATTTCTATTATTATTACATTGTGATATATAATGAAATAATTATACAGCTCGCCATAATGCAGAATCAGTGGGAGCCCTGAGCTTGTTGTCCTGCAACTAGCTGGTCCCCTCTGGGGGTGATGGGAGACAGTGACGCCCGACGTGAGTTGCTTATGTCCAGTCTACTCCGTGATCTCGCGTTGGTTGCTGTCACTTCAGAAAACTCTGCTTCACAAAGACAGGATGTTGGAAATGGAAGCAGGCTTTTCAGTGCTTTTGTGGCAATCTCAGGATATTCCGCCTTGACTTTAATCCAGAACGTATGGAGATTTGAAGTGTTTCACACATACTTTTAAGGCCACCGTCGTTTGCGATCTCAAGCAGTTGATCCTCTTCTAGCACGGACAAAGTTGATTCACCTGGCTTATTCACAAATGGGTCACGGATCCATTCCCTCCCAGTTCGGGGATCTTTTGTGGTTGGGAAGTAATGCTCAGACTCTTTTGAAAGCTGCAGTAGGTGATAGAAAGAAGGCCCTGGTTCATTCTCTTTCAAAATCTCTGCTACTGTTCGAAACATGTCAAAAATCCCAGTGTTTACTCGTCACTCCCAGAATTCCAGTTTGGCTTTGAGTGCAGCCACTTTATCTGCCGACTTGAACACAGTTTTCGTTCTCCCCTGAAGTGACAGATTGAGTTTGTTGAGCAGGTTGAATATGTCACACAAGTAAGCAAGTTTTGCAACCCACTGTGTGTCACCGAAATGTGCTGCCAGTGGTGACTGTTTTTCTAAACGAAATCTCTGGAGCGGCTCTTGGAACTCAGAAACTCTGGCCAGTGATCTCCCTTTAGAAAGCCATCTCACTCCTGTGTCTAAGAGAAGACGTGTGTGCTCTGCGTCCATCTCACAGAGCCGCGCGAACAGACGTGAGTTAAGGGCATGCACTTTAACGTGCTTGATCATTTTAATCACATCCCGCGAAACGTTGTTAAGTTCAGGTGACGTTTTTCGGCTAGCCAGCACTTCTCTGTGGATGACACAGCACGTAGACTCACATTCAGAAGCGACCTCTTTGACTGGAGTAGTGAAACCAGTCATGGCAGCCATGCCATCTGTGCATACACTGACCCAAAATGACCAATTCAGTCTTCCTGGAATGTAATCATTCAAAGACTTGAATAGTTCTGCAGCTTTGGTGTTGGTTGGTAACGAAAGTGCCCGTAACATATCCTCATGCACATCCTCCTGAAAAACGTATCGCACGAAACGAGCATTGTTGCCTTGTTGAGAACGTTGGTAGACTCGTCAGCCTGGATCGCGTGCCACGGTGACTCATTACTGCTCTCTAACAGTTGTGCCTCAGTATCCTCTGCTGTTTCATCAGTTCGTCTAGTTATGGTATTAGCCACCTTTTGAACGGCAGCCTCTCCTAAAAGTTCACGACAGATGTCCTTGCAGCAGGCAGCATCAACTCTTCACCAATAGTAAAGGGCTTCTCAGCTTTAGCAATGCAGTTAGCCACTAAGAATGACGCTCTCAGTGCAGACACATTTGATGAAGTGGTGGCCTTCAATAATTGCTTCTGTTCTTTGTGTTCACATTTAAAAAAAAACAAAAAAAAACAGAAAAACTCCAGAGGCTTGTCTTTTAATGCAGGGTGCTTGGTCCCCATGTGGTGAAAAAGTCTTGAAAGTTTCCAAACGGCTTCGCTGGATAGCTGGTCGCTGCATATTATACAAAGTGGGTTCAGAGAATGTGAGTCACCTGTTGCAATGAACCCGTGAGTTAAGTAGGACTCTTGGCATTTTCTTTGAAATGCAGCTTTCTTTTCGTTGGCAGTCGTAGAGTCTTCTGCTGTCTCCTCGTTGGGTCTTTCCCCCTTTTCAAAGAAGCTCTCCAGCACTGTTTGTTTTTTTACTAATTTTGGCTAGGGTTAGCCTGAGGGCTTACCAAAACTGTGACTGAGACAAGTGCGTGGTGCGGGAAAGAGGCACGATGGAAGTGGTCAATAGAATAATGGACAGGCCACGTACAGACTAAAATAAGTGTTGGATTCTGACTTGAAGCCTGCTACCGGGTGCAGCTGTACGACTGAAGTACATCCACTCACTTGCCACTGTAGCCTGCCACCAGCTGGGCTTAATTGTCACTCGCCACTCACTGATAGGGTTTTGATATGATTCTGCAAGCAGTTGATTTATTGCGGTCCCTGTGTAGTCAAACCTCTCTGCTAAGGATAATCTGTATTTGCAGCCGCTCCCCAGCGCTAGCATCACTGCCTCACCTCCACCTCAGATCATCAGACATCAGATTCTCATAAGGAGAGTGAAGCCTAGATCCCTCGCATGCGCAGTTCATGTGCTCCTGTGAGAATCCGATACTGCCACTGATCTGACAGGCGGTGGAGCTCAGGTGGTAATGCGAGTGATGGGGGGCGGCTGTAAATACAGAGGAAGCTTTGCTTGCTCGTCTGCCGCTCACCTCCCGCTGTGCAGCCTGGTTCCTAACAGGCCACAGACTGGTACCAGTCCATGGCCCGGGGTTTGGGGACCCCCTGATGTAGAACTTTAAGAATTTCTGACATTGTTTTTGTATGGGTGCCCGGCAAAGGAATAATTATTAGCAACTGCTACTTGAGATTGATTTTCAGAGTGCTGAAGCACTGTTGACTTTATCAGATCCAAATTTGACTTTCAGAGAGTCTGTGATAAAAAATAGCAGTTTTCGGACCTTTTCTCTGCAGGAAGGATAGTAATCTGGCAAATACCAGCGCACCTTAAGTTGGCTTAATTGAGTCATGTAGGCTTTCTTTAGCAAAAGTCTAATTCCTTTCTTTTTATCTTCTTTTCTCCCTCCCTCCCTCCCTTCCTTCCTTCCATAATATGTTTCATTAAGATTGCATTTTCAGCATAGAAACATCTATACCAATAACTTTTACATAATGATGTAAAACTTTAAAAATCCAACCAATGGGGATATATGTACACATATAGCTGATTCATCTTGTTATACAGCAAAACTAACACAACACTGTAAAGTAATTATACTCCAATAAAGATGCTAAAAATAAATAAATAAATGTTAAAAATATGTAAATAAATAAAAATGCAACCAAACTCATTCTGAGAAATTAACTTCAATCACATACTAAGAGATACACTGATGTTCTATTATTTACAAGAGTAAATCAAGTAGTCTATCCCGTAAATGTTTTTTCCCTAGGATTTTGTTTTTCATTCTGTGTGTATTTGTTTTTATTTAAACAGCGATAGTATTTTTAATAACCTATGGATAAAACCACATGAATCTTCCCAGAAGTTACTTAGTCACACGTTTTTACCTGTCTCAGACACTCAAGATGTTAAATTAATAACAGATATACTAAGTTATGTTTATAAGTACTGAACGCTTCAGGAAACATCGATCAGCTGACATACAGCCACAAAAGTCTTAAATCTAGAAGTCACTTACGTTTAAATAGATATCTAATCACAAGACATTGTACTGGTACATTTCCTTGGATGCCTTTCACATTTCATATCCGTCCAAAAGAGGTTCAGATGATTTTTTTCCCTACTGAGAAGAATGATTAAAAACTTGCCGGCCATATACTGTGAAAAATACATACAGAGCATTGTGATAATTAGGAGTAATTAGTCTAGAAGAAGCTGCAGGAAGCTTCTTGAAGTGGTCGGAACGTCACCCCAGTCACCTCCATTGAGGAGCTTGTGTGGTGGGGGTGCGGCGCCCCAGGGAGAAGGTGACACCAGGCAGATGTGGGGCTTATTGGGAGGACTTCAAAGCCAAAGCTTGTCTGTTCATTTCAAAGGTTCCTTGGGAAGTGTTACCTGAGACTTTTATGAGCCCAAACCTTGATTATCCTTTGGCAGGATTTGTGGCTGGAACCTATAAGATGTGCCTTTAAGTCTGAGGAAAGACGCAGGTCGGGGGAATCAAAGACATACCTGGCCGAGTCCCCAGTTTTGCCCAGGTTTTGCCACTCCCACAGTGCTTTTTTAGGATTTTAATGAAATATTTTATGCATGTAATGAATAATACGTAACATGTATTTACATTATGAGGAATAGTAGAACAGCAGCTGTGTGTGTCACAGCTTAAGAAATAGAACTACAGCGAGAGACCTTCAAGATGGCAGAGGAGGAAGACGTAGAGATCACCTTCCTCCCCACAGATACATCAGAAATACATCTACATGTGGAACAGCTCCTGCAGAATACCTGCTGAACGCTGGCAGAAGACATCAGACTTCCCAAAAGGCAAGAAACTCCCCATGTACCTGGGTAGGGCAAAAGAAGAAAAAGAGACAGAAGGATAGGGACGGGACCTGCACCTCAGGGAAGGAGCTGTGAAGGAGGAAAAGTTTCCACACACTAGGAAGCCCGTTCACTGGCAGAGACGGGGGCTGGGCGGGCGGTAAGCTCCCGAGCCACAGAGTGGAAACTTGAGATGACTAAGACATTAAGCATGCTGTTTTCTCTAGAGTGGACTTGCCTATGCTTCAGCTGGGCATCAGGGAGTACTGAAAACTTAGGAGAATTATTTGGACTGGGGTTTTCTGACAGCCGACGTGTAAATTTGAAGCTCACACTTAAGTGAGATCTGGTCCCCTGTTGTAGATGCTAAGGGGAGACTGTTATATTATTATCTTCATTATTATCAGTTTTCTAAATCCTCGGAGTGGCAGGGACAAGTAGGCTTCCTACCTGTTTCCTCTGCAGAGGGAATAGTGTTCACTTTCTCTGAGGGTGAGGTTTCGTCCAGTGCAAATTGAATTTAGGAATCTCAGGTTTAACCTCCCTCTCTCTCTGTCTCGTTAATACCCAAGGCTGTGGGAACCTAGCTCCAGTCACTTCTCCTCAGGGAAGCCTCAGCTTCAAGCTTTTCTTACCATTCTGATTTTAGTATGTGGATTCCGTCTTTTGTTCATTTCCCTTGTTTCCTGGTGAGCCCAGCAATGTGTTTATATGTGAGTTAGTTACAATTTATCCAACACGCAGGTGTTTTTTGACAGGAGAGCTTTCCTAAGTGTTCAGTCCACCAGTGGTTGGAAATACAAGTCTGGCCCAGTGCTCAGTGCCTTTAAAATACCACTTCATCCCATGTCCAGCAAGTGCACTATAGTTGACACACCAAGACTTTCATATTGGGAGCACCCGTATTTAAATCTCATCCATTGGTTTTAAAATTTTGCAGTTAGATCTGGGGTTGGGATGGAATGGAGGGTTAGAGTGAGCAAGGCCCTGCATCCTCACATCTGCATCACCGGAGGAGCCTTGTTTTTATCATTTATTTATTGAGATTCTCAGTAGAACTTTCACTGTAGGAAGAAAATCTGGAAACCTATGCACTCAGTCTCATGCACTGATGAGGAAATTGGAGCCCAGAAGCCACATCTCTAGAGGGTGTGGGACACGGAGCTCAAGGAAGATTTTCAGCTTCACGTTTCAGCCTCACTTTCCTCACATCAGAGTACTAGGCCCTATTCTACAGATCATACTGATTCATATTGCAGGTTTGTGTTTTGATCTTATTCTTTCTACTTTTAATCGTTGTGTGGATTTTTCAGCCTTACTCACAGCAGAGGAAAGGAAACAAGGTATAAGCATTAGTTTGATTACTGATTATTATTACCGAATAAAAGAAATAGAGCTCTAGAGGGATAACGTGACTTTTTTGATCTGATAGTGAACAAATGAGCTAAAACTGTGGTCCAGAGTTTTCCACTCCAAATCCACTCGCTTATACATCTATTTTAATGAGATAATATTAAATCTATCCTTAGAGTATGTCAAAAATGTTTTTCTAATATATATGCTTCCGTTTTATCAGGTCAGTATGAGAAAGTGAAATGAACTTAATTTAGTTAAATGAATAGAAACATACTTAATCTGGTTTGAGATTTTTTCCCAGGAGTGAATTAGGAATGAAATTTTTTGTTTATCTCGTCCCATTTCACTTCAGAAACATAATTTGGACCTTTGTTTCCATTGCCTTATCAGAAAGGAAGATTAACTAAAAAAGAGTTCTCTGCTCTCAACTCTGTCTTTCTCATTGTAGACTTAAATGGAAAAAATACACAGAGGTTAATCAAATCGGAGGATAACTCCTAAGACTGTTTCTACATGGTCTGTCTAAATCATTATTTCTGGTGTTTGTGGCTCCTGAAATGAAGTTGTATCAACTGATAGTTGAAGAATGTATTTATTTTTACTTGGAGTTGAATTGTTACCCACGTAAATATATAGCACATATTTAAAAGTGAAGAAAACTGCTAGGGAACTTCGTGAAGCTCTGATTTGAGTCTAATGGTTGCAGTGATCGAGTGGAACATCAACTCAAGATGAACTGTGCTGTCAGTGCATCAGACAGTTCTTTGCAAAAAGTGTGAGATTTTTTTTTATTCTAGAAAAAATATATACTGATAAATTATCCTAGCCATCATATAGAATGGAATTAACATAGAAGTATTCTGCAGGTAAAAAGTCATTCTCACCCTGTTACTCAGGGATATGAGTCAGCAATATAGGACTGTTATCAAAAAGGCCAACATTATCTGGGTTGTACTAACCAGAATGTAACACACAAGAATCATGAAATAATTCACTCACTGTGCTAAACATTGATAAAGCCCATATTAGAGTCTAACTTGCATTTCCATATTTTAAGCACAATATTAGGAAATTGGATATGGGCCAGAGAAAAGGGGTGGAAATTATTTGAAAGTACAAAAACCTATCTATGCTGCAAACCGAAAGAAAGCAGAATTCTTTATAACCAAGAAGGAAGAGCGAAGGCCTGGTGTAAGAAGTTTTGAGTAGGTCTCATCTATAGCAGAATTGAGACTGACAGAGTCTCTTGTCCGAAGTCTATCTTTTAAGGTAAAGTTCTTGCACTAGAAGAAGTGGCCCTGATGCCAGGGTTGATTGTTCTTGTATCACTTCTCAAATGTAGCACCTGTTCATTGAAATTTAAGGGGTATGAGGGCATTGGTGTCTTACTGAGTTACTTCTCAATGTAATTCCAAAGCCAAATGTGAGCCAAAACTAGGAGAAAGATAGGGCAGGCGTAAGTCAGAGGCCATGAGAAGGGAAGGCATGTCCCTCCTGTTGGTTCAGAGTGAGGGCTGGGCTAGGCACTGAGAAAGAGGTGGAGAGAGGCCCCAGCCTTCAAGGAGGTCGTTGTTGAGAACTTGCCAACACAGTTGGTTCAGAATTGAAAGATATGTAGGGGTTTGCCACTTAATCAAGTAGTGAGGGAACATCAGACAGAGAGTAAAGATGAAGTACCAAGTATGAATGGAATTCTGTGTGAAGCACCAAGTTTAGACAGAGGGCAGAGATTAAAATTAGATGGTTAGGTGGGTGTCAAAATATGAAGACCTCTTTTTTTAGGTAAAGAAATGTATTGTCATTCTGTTGTCAGTAGTGAGCCATTTTGCTTGAGACTTGATCAGATTTGTGTCATGTAGACATTCTCAGGGGACAGTTTGAAGACTAACCTTGCCTAGGTTGGGGCTGGGGGGAGGGAGTGGCTAAAGTAGATTCAGGGAGACTAGTAAGGACTCTAGGATGCAGATCTGTCTCAGGGAGTACCCATGGAGATAAGAACAGACGGTTGGGAGGGAACATGAAGAATTTACGAGGTAGAGTCAGTAGTTCTTGGCAGCTCATGTGGCAGAGTGGTAATCAAGAGTGACTGATGAATCTAAGGATGCTTCATGGTGGTACCATAGACTAAGGAAAGAATTGGTGATATTAGTATCCTGTGGCTGCTGTAACAAATTCCCACAAAATTAGTGGTTTGCAACAGTACAAAATTGTTATCTTATAATTCCGGAGGCCAGAAGTCTGAAAAGGGTTTCACTGGGCTAAAATTAACGTGTCAGTATGGCTGCATTCCCTCCAGACACTTTAGGGAGGAATCCCTTCTTGCTTCTTCCAGCTCCTAGAGGCTGTTCACATTCTTTGCTTCATGGCCCCCTTCTGTCTTCAGGGGCAGCAGTGGCCGGTCGGGTCTTTCCTACATTGAATCACTCAACACTGACTCTTCTGCCTCACGTTTATCAGCACCTTTGTGAAGGGCACATTCTGAAGGAGGGATGGATCACCGTGAGGGGCAGGCCAAAAATAAAGCACTACATTTCCCTTCTAGGAAAGCGCTAGGTATGTCAGCTTCTTTGTTTTATGTGGTCTTAAACTGTAGCTCCTGTATTCAGAATGATCCAGAAGTTTGTCATGTCATTAGATTTCATTGCTTTTGAAGTGGCACCTGATAGCAGTGTAACAGGTTTATGTTGAAAGTCCAGTTCTCAAAAAGTGTATCAACAATGGTCGGAGTATGACCTTTTGGTACCGTCCTAACGTAGTGTCAGTTTCTCACGTTACACCCCATAGTCTCTGCTCTGTTTAATATTCTGTTCTTAGCAAACCTTCTGGTGCAGTTCTGATAGGACTGTTGACCCCGCTGCACATAACAAATTACACATACATTTTGAAACTCGACATTATGACTGTCTCGCAAGTTTACACATTTCCGGTGAAATTTTAGAACACAGGTTAATATCTGGGCTTCGTGAAAATGAAAATGTGAAGAGGATGAGTATGCATAGCAGGGTGTGTGTGTGTGTGTGTGTGTGTGCGTGCGTGCGTGCGTGCGTGTGTGTGTGCGTGTGTGTGTGTGTGTGAAGTACCTGCTTAACCAACCAACAAGCTAATGAAACCAACACTTCCATCCTGACTCCTTTACTCACTTATTCCCCACCCCCCATGCCTTGAATTGATGGTTTAGCAGCTTTTTGGCTTCTGCAGTAGTTGTTGCTGTCAGATTACTGGCTGGCTGAAGGTAATTAGAGCGTCTCCGTCAGGAGCCTGAGCACATTTCATGCTGCCCTGATTCCAGCTGTGGGGTGAGAGTGGGGCTGGCGTTGTTACTGCCCTGCTGACTTTCAGATTCTAACTTTTTGTTCTGTGCACACGCAGTAACATTTTAAGGAAAACCATTTCTCACAAGTGTTCAGCTTGCTTTCTGCATTTATATTCTGGATTTTTATGTGTCCCTGCACCAGAACGTTCAAGTAGCAGGATGATTGGCATACAGAGGCACCTAAAACATGGCCCTTACCCTCAAAAAAGTTTCCAGTCTAATAGGAGAAGTGTAGTGCCTTACAGGCATAAATATCTGTATACAGGGTTAAATACATGTGCTATGAGGAAGGGGGGAGGGAAGGAGGGGTGGGGAGAGGGAGAGAGAGAGAGAGAGCGAGAGTGCTTTTCAGTGGTTTAGCAGGAGAGAGTTTCTGATTGTGGAGAGAATCAAGGAAGCTTTTCTTATGAGTTAATATTTAAGTGCAGTTTTGTTGGGTGGATAGAATATTTAGAACTGGGAGGAAGTTGGGGCCCATGACATTCCAAACACAGATACAAAATTAGCAGAGGTCAAGAGATAAGAAATAGCATTAAGTATGTGGAAGGCTGAATGACATAGTGTGGCTGTCATTGGAGTGGTGGGATTAATGTGGAAAGGAAAACTATGATTCTCTAAAAGACATCAGGTTTGCTAGTGAGGAATTTGGTGTTGACAGATTTCTTCCTAAGGTTTTTATTCTTTACATTCCTGAAATAAATTCCATCTGGCCATGCATATTATTTTATTTGTTACCGGATTCTGTTTGTCAATATTTGGTTTCAGATTTCCGCATTGCTATTCCTGAGTTTGCACTATAGTTTTCTATTTGGTTTGGTCTGTCAGGTTTTGGTATCAGTGTTACTATTGCTTTGTAAGAAGAGCTTGGAAATCACCCTTGTCTTTTTTTCCTTATGCTCTGGAAGAGTTTATATGATATTAGAATTATCTGTAACTTTAAAGTTCTGGCAGATTGTACTGTAAAACCATCTAGGCCTTGTGTGTGTGTGTGTGTGTGTGTGTGTGTGTCCAGTTTGGGGGGTAACCATTTACTTTATTTGCATGGTAATTGGTCTGAATAGATCTTTCTTTTTCTGGAGGCAGTTTGTGATACCATATGTTCTGTAAAATTACCTCTTTCATCCAAGTTTTGAAGTTTATTTGTATGGAGTTGAGCAGAGAAATCTCTTACGATTTTTTTAGAAATGTCTTCTATATCGGTGTTATTTATCTCTTATTGTTTCTTATGTTGTATAATTGTATCAGCTTTCTTCCTTATCCCCTGTGATTTGGTTAGCTAACAGTGTAAGTACTAGCTTTTTGATTTATTTATTAATCCTCTACTCTTTTTTCTTCTAATTAATTTATACTTATGTATATTCCTTTTTCTGCTTTCTATAGTTTTTGTTTCTTTTAACATCCTAACTCAAATGCTCAATTCATTTTTTATTTGTTCTTATTTATTAATAAACTGTTTAAGTCTATGAATTTTCCTTTGAGCACTGCTTTAACTACCCCATAGGGGTTTTTTCCCATATAGTTGTTTTCTAGATGTTATTTTCTTGACCCCCAAATTATGAGAGGGTTAAAATTTTTGGAAGATATGGTATACTTTTTCCTAATTTTGTTAGTAATTAACAGATTTATTGCATCATGATAAAAGAATGTTTTCTACACTTTCCTGTTTGGTGAAATTTATGATGTCTTATTTGTGACATAACACATTGTCAAATTTTGTGCCTGTTTGACAGATACTGGAAAAGAAGATATTTGTTTTCAGGGTGCAGATATGATCTGTACTAATTAGATCTGCTATTTAAATTATTAGATAAATTATTAGTTTTCAGATTATTAAATCTGATTATTAAATCAGATTATTATTAAATTATTAGTTTTCAGATATTCTAAATTATTACCTATTTTTTTGTACACTTGATGTATCACAAGTAGAAAGAGATAAATAATTTTCTGTTCCTATCTGTTTCTATATTTTATCCTCGTGTCCCCTGTTGACATTTTGGGTAGGGACAATTCTTCATTGTGAATGTCTGCCCTGTGTGTTGCAGGATGTTTACCTTCTCCGGCTTCTATACAGTTTAGGCTGGTAGATTCCTCCAATTTATTTTGACAACCGAAAATATCCCCTAGGTTTGTAGAGACAGTATCATTTGTAACTTAGAACCACTCGTGGTTAGAAAATATGTTTTTAAATCTTTCTTTCCTCTCATTTATATGATAGTTCTATGTCTTATGAGAAAATTTAAGATTTTTTTTTAAAAAATTATTTTAAATTATGTATGAAACAATTGTTTTCCTTTCTGAGGTTCTGATGAAATTAATTAAATAGTGATGGCAGAAGAAGCCAGTAGGAATCAGAGGTTGCTAAAATTGCTTGAGTCAGACCCTTTCCATTCCAATATTTTGCTCTCGTTAGGGTGCAAGAAACTGCAAGAAAGGTCTACCAAATAGACTAACTCTTCCAGTAGCCTTAAAATAAGTCTCTGTATATTTCAACAGAATCCTGACTTTCATTACCATCTGCTGCAATTAATCTCCCAACGGGCAAGCTGTGTAAAATTGACAAGTTCTTGAATGTAAATATGGCATACTAAATAACATACATACACGAAATTTTAAACTAAATTCTTTAGTTCTAAAATAAATTCCTAAAGACTCAAGCAAATTTCTGTATATATAACACAAAAAACATCAGGATTCCATTGAAAGAGGGCGGAACCTTATCTATAAAAATAAACTCTGAAGTTCTTAGAACTCAAGATGAGCTAACTAAAAATTGTATGCAAACAGTGTGGAAGGAATATAACAATTTCAAAGTAACTTTTGGTTAGCTCATCAGAATTTGAAAGAATCCCCCTGAATGTGTGGATAGGATTTGAAACAGCTTAGCTGAAGCTAACACACATTGACATCAAAGTCTTTTTTAGGGTGGTTGAAAATGACTTTCACTGCTAGAAAGGAGAATAAGTGTGTATTTTTAGGTATTCACCTGAGCCTACGGAACTGCTCTTAGTGCAGCTATTCTGGTCAGCACTTGAAAATACCTGGTAGAGAAGCTGCTCCACATCTACCACTGGTGAGAATTAAGTTATAATATGTCTGTGAATGCTCATAACATTACTTGTTGGTACTAAAAGGGTCCATTATAGTTTACAAAAACTAAGAAGGCTGGAGGTCAGCTGACTCTGCACGTGCAGATTGCTAATTTGTAGTGAATATAATATGATAAAAATCCACTTAATGTAAAAATGAATGCAGAATGCCGTTTAATGGTCTTTCCTGGTGTTGCAGGTGATGTCGGATTTTGTGTTTCTAAAGGACATGAGTGTTCCAGGTTATGTCTTGGTACCACAGATTTAGAAGAAGCCCACTGATTCGTTCTTTCACTCTGAACCTAGATTTAGATTTTTCAGGTCTCACCTTCCTTTAAAAAGACCCGCTACCAGCTGCTTACACCTGGGTGGACCCCCTGCCCACATACCCCTTACCGCCGAGCCCTGCCCTCTCTGGTGGTTGTCTTGGTGGCCATCTCAAAGAACTCCTTGGGACTACTTTTCCCTACTCTATCGAGGGTCTCTCTGGGACAGGTCGGCTTGTTCCCAGTTTCCTACACACGTCCCTCTGCGGTAAGACGTGGCCTTCTTTAAATGTAAATATATTTAAATTCTTCCTTTCCGATTAAGAATGAGTGGTTAGCTGAAGCTAACACACATTTGCAGATCTCAACGTCTGCAGTTTCTTCCCTTCAGCTCCTTTTAGTTTGCTTTATCATGAGCCTTCTAAGCAAGTCTTAACTTTTTGTGTGTCTCCAAGACATCTGAGCCCCAGTCCCCATGTTCATCTACCCCTCATTCCTTGTAGTCTCGTGAGGAGGTCAGGAACATAGACACCAATGGTCAGAAGTCAACGGGAAGTTCCCCATGTACAGGAAAGACATCAGCTCTCTTGTGAAAATAGGGCAAATGTACCTGCTGAGTACTGGAGCCTAAAATGCTCTTCGTTTTTGCACTGGGGAACTGTGCTATATCCTTCTTAGCTTCAGTTTACTGTGTTAGTCATGACCATGGGATCTTAAGGTTGCAGGAATAGGAAGGGGGATGTTAAAAGTTATCTCATGGAAATGGTTTTCTGCTATGTAAATCCTCTCTCCAATATCTCCATCAAGTGGATAATTAAATCTCTGTTTGAACACCTCTGGGTACAGAAAACTCACTCCTAAAACCATCTAAAGATTAAAAATTCTACATTTTGTTAAGCCACTATTCTTTTCTCTGTGATTTTAACCCATTATGGAGTTCTGTTTATTGAGTGCTTAGTAGGTTCCAGGCATTATTCTAGATACTTTCAGTTGTCAGGCAACTCTGTGACATACCTTGATTTTACCGATGAGGAAACCCAAGCCATAGAAAGGTTAAGTAGCTTACCCAGGGTCACACACTAGAAGAAAAAAACATAAGGAACTAGAATTCCTATCTAGGCAATAGGATTTCTGGTCCCATGCTCTTAATTAATGCTACAGTACTCAATAAATCGAGGATGACCTATATAATAGATGTAAACTTAATAAGTCTTCCAGTTATAAAGCTTTATAAATCATGGAGGGAAGAGATGGGATGTGGAATTAAGTCAGGTAATAATATTTGAGTTCCTTGTTCATTCATTCGTTCCTTCATTCAGCAAAGGTACCTTCTGTGACTTGGCACTCTTATAGATGCTGTGGATAAGCAGTGAACGAGACATACCAGCTGGACTCAAATCAAGCTGACATTCTAGAAAGAGGAAGGCAGAAGCAAACAGATAGTGAACAGGAAAGTATCAGGCAATGATATGAGGGAAATAAAGCAAGGTGACTGTATTATAACTGTTGAGTGATTCTGCTTTTGATAGGAAGGCCTTTCCGAGGAAGTAACGTTTGAATTGAGAGCAAATATTTGATTTTTCATTCATTATTATTAAGAATTAGAAATAAAAGTTTTCACATGTGTCAAAATTTTGGGAAACAAAATAAAATCCTCCTTGATCAAAGTATATTTTTCCCGGGCTTCCCTGGTCTCGCAGTGGTTGAGAATCCGCCTGCCAAGGCAGGGGGCACGGTACGAGCCTTGATCCAGGAAGATCCCACGTGCTGCAAAGCAACTAAGCCCGTGCACCACAACTACTGAGCCTGCGCTCTAGAGCCCACGAGTCAAAGCTACTGAAGCCCGCACGCCTAGAGCGCATGCTCCGCAACAAGAGGAGCCACGGCAATGAGAAGGCTGCACACCTTAACAAAGAGTAGCCCCGGCTCGCCGCAGCTAGAGGAAGCCTGCGCGCAGCAACAAAGACCCAACACAGCCAAAAATAAAATAATTAATTTAAAAAATATATATATTTTTTTTCCCAACTTACCTCTTCCCCTTTATTTAGAATACAGTTGAGTTCGAGTCAGCTCTTAGTTGAGATAACTTTTGTTGATATTTCCAGGTTGTATTTAAGTCTTTCCTAACCAGAAGAGAAGCCAAATGGTCTCATCTGCCTTGATGTCTGTCCTGTAATTTTGAGGATCTCTTGGTGTTCTTCCCAAGTTGTGTTTAGGTCTGTACGTCTTGCTTGTATCAGAAGCCAGATGGCTTCAAATGGCTGTCCTATGGATGTCAGATAAACTCTGAACAAAGCTAGTTTTGTTTTGTTTTTTCCTCCTTTCTCTCTAACTATACATTACATGAACATTTTATTGGATTGTCCATAGGCTCAATCAAGTCTCTGGTTCCTATTTCTCTTTCTCTGTAGTCTCCCATTTTAAATAGCTCTTTACTCCAGGGGTTCTGTGATTGTGGGTAATTACAGTAGCTGTGGCTTTAAGGATTAAGGCTTTCCTCTGTAAGGACTATGAATTAGGATAGAGACATGGAAACAGACAGAGATTGATAGAGAATGCCAAGAGTTTGAAAAGTCACTTAGGGTTGCTATAAATGTTTGAGCTTTCTGCCTGGAATACTCCTTCCACAGTTTGCATGGTTAAAAAGAAAAAATCCTACTCATCTTAGAAGATTTATATGAAACAGCTGCCATTATCTTTTCAAGCTTTTCCTGGCACCCATGTTTTTACCCAGGCCCATCCTCCACCTGGCCATCGCTCCTTCCTAAGCAGCTGTGTCCTGGATACGGCTGTCTGGCATAAGGCCTGTAGTGCTTTATGGCATGTACATACAACTCTGAGCTACACTGAGATCCTTGACGTCAGGGACCAGGGACCAGGGACCGTGCCATCTTCTTGTTTTGTTATTTTTTATTGAAATGAAATTCACATAACAAAAAACCATTGTTTTTAAGATTTTTTTTTGATGAGGGACATTTTTTAAAGTCTTTTTATTGAATTCGTTACAATACTGTTTCTGTTTTATGGTTTGTTTGGGGTTTTTTTGGCCCTGAGGCATGTGGAATCTTAGCTCCCCAACCAGGGATCGAACCTTCTGCATTGGAAGGCAAAGTCTTAACCACTGGACCTCCGGGGAAGTCCCACAGAAAAACATTTTAAAGTGAACAATTCAATGGCATTTCGTACATTCACAGAGTTACGCAACCACCATTGCTATCTAGTTCCAAAACAGTTTCTTCATCCCCAAACGGAAATCCCATACCGGTCAAGCAGTTCTCTCTGTCCCTCTACCCCCTCAGCCTCTGGCAGCCACTTCTTGTTTATTTTTGTATCCTCCAGGGCCTTGAGCAACACCTGGCTCAGAGTGAGTGCTTAATCAATGTTTATCAGAATAATGAATGGATTACAAATTTCTGAAAGGAGAGGAACTGTCTCTATTTCAATTGCCTCATTCATTCCTGCTATTTTGGACTAACCAGCGTGAACCAGACAGTGTGCTGGGGGCAGGGTAGGGAGCTGTGAATGACACAGACAATCCTTGCCCTCCTGAAGCTTATAATTGAACCCAATGCTATCCAACAGATATATTATGTGATCCACATATGTAAACCTTCTAGCAGTCACATGTATTAGTTTTCTGTTACTGCTGTAACAGTGACCACAAACTGAGTGGCTTAAAACAACCCACGTTTATTCTCTTATAGAACTGAAGGTCAGAAGACTAATGTAGTTCTCACTGTGCTAAAAATCAAGGTGTCAGCTGGGCTACCTTCCTTCTGGATGAATTCACATAAAGCCTTCCAAATCTGATCGATAGATGTTTTACATGAAAGCGCATCTCAGTTTGAACTAGCCATGTTTCAAGTCTCAATAGCCACGTGTGACTAGTGCCTACCATATTGGACAGCCCAGATCTAGGGGGGATAGAGAGACATGGAAAAATAAGTACAAGTGTGATATGTATTAAGAAAAAGCACAGAGTCCTATGAGATCACACTATAGGGAACCTAACCCCCCTGGTGTGGGAAGATTTCCTGGATAAAGAAGAAACCTGAATAACAGGTGGGTTGGGTCTTAAAAAGCAGAAGGAGAGATGAGATACTCTCCTTCTCTCCCAGTTTAAAACCCTCAGACAGCTTCTGTTGTCCTATGGCAAGATTTGGGGATTTGGGGCCAGTTAAGGATTTGGGGCCAGTCTAAGTAGGGAAATGATGGGACTAGATGTGCATTTCTAAGACAGGCAGTTAGCTCTGACTGCTTTTAAGATCCCATTTTCTTCATTCTCAACATTTCTCCCTCAGTTGTCTTTTCCATTGAAGAAAATATTTTTTGTTCCATTATCCACTCTCACAAGTTTCTTGTTAGACTACAAGGTCAATACATTTCAACAGAATATAAATTATTTCATGTTTTTTCCTTTTAGTCTTTGGGAACTTACGTATTACAGTGTATTTCTAGGATGTGCTTCCCAGGCATTAATTAGCCCTTAGATACAGTCAAGGTGTACATCCTCATCCCTTGTAACTAGTAGAAGGTCATGCCCCCTGTGTTGGTTGATCTTAGAAAGGAGAACCTGGTGTAAAATTCCAAATGGCCAGGCAGGCGTTTTATTGGGTGAAGACAACTTCAGCCGGCACTTTGCTAAATGACTGAGGAATCTGTGTCTTATTCTTCTGGTGACAGTCCTAGTCTTGCTGTTCTGAGCCACTGGGATAAATGGTCACTTGTTAATAACCACAGTATAAAGGCATCCTGTAACACGAACCTCTGGAGAAGAGTTTAAGGATTGATGGGTCAGCAGGAAGGCAGAGGCACTTCTTAGGAACAGTTTAATAAAACTGATTTTAGATGCCTGGAAGATATGGCCTGAAGGCTGCCTACTGAAATCTTCTATGTCACTTGCCTCTGTCCAGAGAGTAGCTGATATATTTTCCACTCATCAGAGGCAGGGCATGGAGGGCAATGAAAGCGGCAGTGGTGGAGTTTCCTGAGATTGACCTAGTTTATTTTACGAAAACAATCTAAGCTTGGCAGACTTTCCTCTCAACTCTCACCTGGTAGGCAGGTAGTGCTTGCTTCTTTGTCCAAGGAGACCTCAGAGATTGAAAGTGTCAGATGGAGTCCAACTTCCTCATAGCTCTCATTAACACACCAAATGAGAAGGCCGTCCTCAGTCCTCTGCCTCCTTTCAGGAGGTCTTTATACTGATGTGTTTTCAGTAAAGTTAAATATTAAAGGGCCAGGTGATTCTCTGCATACTTGATGCTTGCACCTTTCCTTTCAGAATGGAAAATATTCCTTAGTTATAGGTGCTTATAACAAATTTTAAATTCAGGTGAACTTTAGCCCAAACCTTGTAAAGCAATAAACTCCCGCCAAGCATCTGGGTCTCTCCTGTGCCCTCCCTCCAGGAATACTGTCTTCCCTTTTGCTGCTGTCTCTTGCCCAGTTTGTCTACCTCTCAGGTGGTTAAAAAGAGCTTGAGTCTTCCTGGTCCTGTTTGTCTTCTGTATCCCATGATGCTATGTATCTTCTTAGTCTTGTCTCTGTCTTCAGACCCCACTTTGCAGAAACTTCCCTGAGGGAAGGAAAAAGAACATCCTGCTTTAATTAGTCTATTTCCCTCTCTGCCCCATTTCAGTCTGATGCACAGTTCCTAGAGCGTCAAGCAGGTGTAGGCACGGTGCAGTTCGGAGTCTCTCATCCTGGATGTCAGTCACTGCGGAGGAATCTTGAGTGTCCTGGATCTTCCACACCCCGTATCTCTGCAGCGAATCCGTGTAAATATCCACGTAGTGATTCTGGAGCAGGGAGTCCCCTACGCTGATAAAGTATGTTTGTCGGAAACCTGTGGTTCCTCTTGACTGAGAATTCGAGCATGACAGGTGTTGAGACAGCACAGATGCCCTGCTGGGATTAAAGTGGAAAATGAAAGTCTATTTTGATCAGCAGTGGAAGTGCCAGCATTCTGCATGTCCTCGCATGTCTGATAGTGAATTACAAAGACGGGAAACTTGGAGAGCAGTATATATGGCGCACACATCCAACCGTTTCCATTAACGTCTTCCAAGCTCTGATTTTAACCCACAACGTTAATTTTAGTAGAAATTAATGGATTATAAGTTGGAGGTCAAGAGAATGGAGTGGGTACATGCCGCCGAGAGGCTGAAAGGACTCTTTCCTTTGCAGAATCCATTGACCACACTGCACTTTTCTGATTGGCTGGGAGTAGCTGTTCTGTGATTCAGTTTCCTGATTGGCATCTTTATAACCTTCTAAGACCCCTACCTATCTGAAAAGCCCTTCCCATGGGCCCTTGTTTTCTCCTATCAGATGGACACACATATTATATTACATTTTAAATAGCACTGAGGCTGCTCTATGCAGCCCTAGCCTTGAAGATTTGCCATCCATGTTGTAATTTTGAGGGAGAAAATTAGTTAAATGACAGGAGAAATATGGCATAAAATTCTTTCTCAGTTTCGTTCTCTGTTCTAGTCATCCGTATCCCTGTCACTGACCTCATTAGGTCAAGGGCTTCAAAGCATTTTGTACAGAATTGGCGTATGTTTTTGGTGACTGTGGTACGCATTTTAGCATCTGAACGGTGCTCTTCTCTCCTGTTTGGAGGGAACAGTGGTTTCCGGATATCTCTAATTTTTAAATTGAAAAGCTAGTATTACATGGTGCATTTTGCCTGAGGGAAGGCTTTCAGGCAGGAAGCGGAAGTTGGTCTCAGCTTTTCCCACCAGTCACAGAACTCCTCAAACTATCACCAGCAGCGGTTTAAGACCAAGCACTTGAATTAATCTCTGTGGCACGACTGATTTTGGGGGATGCTGTTCTTTTAATTGTCTTCAGGTTATCTCAGGCACCCGAGGCAAACAATATATTGACTAGCATGGGTCTGACTCTCTAAGGAAGGTTTTTTTGATTAGAATAATAATGGAAAAAAAATGAGTCTCAGTCATGTTAAATACGGACCGTGGTAGCCCTCTGTGGACGTCTGGGTAACATACTTGCTGGGCTGTGCTGCTAGCTCACATCTGGAATAGCTCCTCAGTGCCGAACAGATGCTGGTGTGAAATAGGTCATTGTAGCAGGAGAGCACCAGAACACGCACATTTCTTCATTCTTGCAGTGACAGCCATTGCGTTTTACTCGTGCTAATTGAGAAAACGTCTCGTCCTCTCTGAAATAAGAATACACGTGTGATAGCAGGCCTTGGCAGCATCTAGGGGTAAAAATCAGACTAGCTCCAGAGGACTCCTACAACACCATCTCCACAGTACGAACAAATAACTCTCAGTACTAAGCAGTGGCATTGGGGGAAGGGCAAGCATAAGAGTGCTTAGGGCTCGAATGCAGACATTTCTGAGTGCCTTCGTGGTTGCAGACACCCAGAAGGACGCTAACTCATGGGGTACATCAGTCTTGTGAAGGGAGAAGTCACTGAGACAAGAAAAACGAGCAGCGTGAGGACAGGAAGCAGTGACATTCAGTGAGTCCTTGTCACCAGCCGTCATTAGCATGCAAGCCTGCTGTTAGTTTTCCATGCTTTATTTGATTTCCTTGACCAAGCAGGGAGCCTTTGGAGCAGTTAATATCACACGAGTTATTGTTTCTTTCTGGAACAGTTAATATCACACAAGTTATTGTTTCTTTTTGGAATGCCTTATATTATTTTTAGTGTCAGTGAGATCCTTCTCTGTCCCCCTGTACCTCCAAAATTTCAAAGAGAATCAAAGAAAGCATATCTGTCCCAGAGGTAATGGAGTGACTCAGTGATATCTATGAAGGGATGATTTTAACTTTCACGTCTCATGCAAGAGGTGATTTTTATGTGGAAACTGTAAGAACTGGCCTCGGGGATAACCAGATAATTATCCCTCAAACAGCAGGGATAGATTCCAGGGGGATTATAGCCTAAAACCGGTATGGATCAGCTTTGCCCCTGGGAATTCTGGTCACCACAGTGGAACACATAGCAACTGATTTCGCTGCGTGGAGCACATTCGCTTCTACCTCTGCAGGGCACTCACTGGAGACCTGTGTCTCAAAAGGCAGGTGAGCAGAGATTTCCTGTGCAAGAATTCAGGGCAGGGCTGAGTGAGATTTCTGTTTACAGCAGTAGCAAAAAAAAAAAAAAAAAAAAAAATTGCTTTCTTCCCTCTGTTCCCAGAGGTGCTCACTGATGAATCAGACGAAACCCATTAGTCCTTAAGGCACAAGTGCCATGACACCCCCAGCCCGAACCATCATTGTCCCCACTGTGCTCAGAGCCTGGGCACCCTCCCCACCTAAGCTCTGAAAAGGTCTCAGCTTCCAAGGGACAAGAGGGCAAAATAATATTCTACTGTCTTCACCTCAGTTAAAACTCTGTTTTTTTCTTCGAGCAAAACAGTCCTTAGCATTTCCTTTTAAGCATTTTGTGGCTGTTTCTTTTTTCCTCTGGGAAAATTTAGATGCAAAAGCACAAAGTTTTGTAATCTGCTGGAGGAAGAGGCTTATATGAGCCTAGAAAAGTCTAGCCGGTGGAATTGGGAGGGATTTTTTTCCAGGTTGGTTCTTTGTTTTGTTTCTTTTGTTTGTCTATGTCTTTTTCTCTGTGTCTATAGGTGTGTAAATACATTTCTGTTTATATACATCAGTGTTTATTCTTTTGATCCCTTCCTCTCTTGGAGAATGCTCTTGATAAGGTACCCTCTGATCTCTTAATGTGTCTTCATTCTAGGAGATTTTTCTGGTATACTGCATGGTTGACTGCCTGCTTCTACAATACTTGAAATTCTCACTTCCTTTAGCTCCTGAGATGTCTCTGACTCCTGGTTCTTCCTGCTTATCTCTTATGAACTTGTACACAGTAACAAACAAATGTTTAGAAACTGATGGAAGGGACTTTAGGTATTATCTACTTCCACCCCTTCAAATCTCAAACGAGGAATTAGAGGACTTATATTTCTGTGTCTCTTCTTTAACAAACTCCTTGAAAGGTAGTTTTAAGGTGGTAAAGATTAAGCACGGATTGTTGCCTTGAATTCCCATCCAGTTGAGAAGCAAACACAGGAGTCGGACAAATGGAGCACATACCATAAGGTTTATTTATCAATATGACTGAATTGGAGACTATGGCTTACATTGGTGACCACATGGGCTTCTTAATACGGCCCCTTTGGTATAAACTGACCCTTCAGTTACAGGTGGAGCTAGACAGTTGCAGTCTTGCCCAGCTGTGGCAGGCTGTTGAAAGCAAGATGAATAGGAGGTCCCGTGCCTCCTGTGATCTTAAAGAAGGAAGGTGATGAGCTGGACAAGCTCAGTAACTTTGCCTAAACATAAAAATCAGATAAATTACTCCTTTTCAAGGAGAAGTAAATGGGAAGGCAGAGACTGTATCTTCTTGTGAAGTTGATTTTCCCTTAACCTCTGTGGAAACACGAGGAATGGGGGTGAGGAGGTGGGGATAAACATTCATCGCCAGTAGGAATCGTGGAACCATTTTCCTAAGGACATCTGGCCCAAAATATAAAGTAAGGTTGCAGCGGGAACAGTAGGATCCTTCTTGGCTTTTGCGCGTTTGCTAATACCTTCTCACCATGCTTCTCATCACTGCTTCCTCCACTCCCACCCAGGTGGCCACTGAAGACTTCCTGCTCAAGCCATCTTTCATCCACACACATAGTCTCAGTAATGAGTCTGAATGAAAGATACTCATTCATTGTAACCAATCACAGTCTGTTTTTCCCTGGTCCTTTCCCGCAGTGAATTGCTCTCAGTGATGTCTCACTTTTCTCTGCACCCCATCTCCCCAACTTGTAAAATCCATCATCTCTGTTTAATTTTCATCCCACTTGGTACATCCCTGGTGGTCCAGTGGTTAAGACTTTGCCTTCCAATGCAGGGGGGTTGCGGGTTCGATCCCTGGTCAGGGAGCTATGATCCCACATGCCTCGTGGCCAAAAAACCAAAACATAAAACAGAAGCAATATTGTAACAAATTCAATAAAGACTTTAAAAATGGTCCACATCAAAAAAACCTTTAAAGTATGTTTTTCATCCCCGTTGACCATTATGAGACACTAACATGATTGATACTCCTTCTTATTTTAACTTTTTAATGCCTTTGTCCTCTTAAGTCTTTGATATGTTATTCTTCCCCAAAGCCTTTCTACAGGGTTCTTTTCTTATCTCCTTTTCTTGTCTTTTATTAGGTCCTCTTTATCTATCCATGGCTTCCACTGCTACCTACATACAGATAATTCCCAAATGACTACCCCCTTCAGCCCTAACCGCTTTCCCAAGCTCTAGGACCAGATTTCCCAACTTTCTGGTTTCTCTTGGGGCACATCTTACTGGAACTTTGAAATTTGAGCATCTCCAAATGAAACAAACTACATCTCACAAAACAGTCTGCTTTGATCTCTCATCCCCTGTCTTGGTTAACATCATCACTATTCCCTTTGCCTCCTAACCTGACAAGCTCTGAAGGTACCTCATTTTTATTCAGTGTGTCCAAACTGTGCTGGGTACTAAGAAAACAGAGACAAATTAAGACAAATGTCCTGCTCTCAACAATTGCAGATGTTGGGCTTCCCTGGTGGCGCAGTGGTTGAGGGTCCCCCTGCCGATGCAGGGGACGCGGGTTCGTGCCCCGGTCCGGGAAGATCCCACGTGCCGCGGAGCGGCCGGGCCCCTGAGTCATGGCCGCTGAGCCTGCGCGTCTGGAGCCTGTGCTCCGCAACGGGAGAGGCCACAACAGTGAGAGGCCCGCGTACTGCAAAAAAAAAAACACAAAAAAACACAATTGCAGATGTTAATTTAAGCTGATGAGAAGTTTTCCTTGGGGGATGAGGATTGGTGGTAGATGAAGCTGAGCGAGAGCAGCAGAGGCCAAATGGAGGGAGACAGGGTCTGTACTGCTAAGGAGCTTGCCCTTTCTACTCCAAGTAAAAGACTTTAATAAAGAGGCATTGTCTCAATATGCTTCTCCACGTAGGAATACCAGGGGACTCTTCCTCTGCTGAGAGTCTCACTGGGAGTGGCTTTTACCCAAGCCTTTGGGTTACAAGGAAATCAAAGCTTTCAAGAAGGCCTGTGAGCCAAAGCAAAGGGGATTAGGAGAACAGAAAAAAATTATTCTCTAATTAATAATTGGTCAATTGATTAATGAAGATGTCCTGGGTGAATATCTGGGGTCTGTCTTTCTATCTTTCCTTCTTTCTATCTTTCCTTCTTTCTATCTACTCATTGATTCATCCAACCAGCCAGCCAGCGAGCATCCCTACTTACCTACCTACCTACCTACCTGCCATCCATCCATCCATCCATCCATCCAGTCTATTTATCTGTCTGCTGTGGCTGGTTTTTATAAGTTGTATGCCATGCTTCATAAGTGAGCCCAATAAGAATAAAGAACCAGGGATGAGAAGGGCAGACGTGATCCAACACAATTATAGAAAAGGTCATTTTAAAGCAATGTGGTTTGGAAAAGGCTGAGGATGGAGGCAGGAAGACCTCTGCAGCAACTATTGAAGTATTATTATTGATTATTTTAATAAATACTTACTGATTGCCTTACACGTGCTATAAGCCCTGGAGGTTTGACAGGCCTGCACCCATAGTGAACAGCGTGAAATCAGTAGGTTGCACTTTCCTACCGTCCCCAGCCTCGGAACCCTTCTCAATGCAGTCCCCTGGGCTGCCACTACGAGTAGTCCAAAATTGGCTTTAGCAATGGAGTCTGTTTGCCTTCCTCTGTCTAATTTCATCAATAAAATGAGTTTTATAAACTTAATGATCGTGGAGATGAAAGTAATGATTATACTAATAATGGATCCAAGTCAACAGATTCATGTGGGAGGTTGAATTTTGGCAGACCCAGAAAAACCCAACTCTGGAATTTTCGGGCCTGCTCCAGGTAGAGTGGCCAAGGCTAGAACTAATGACCGTGTCTGGAGGCATTGTTTTCAGAGCTTGGTTCTTTCTTATTTGTGCTGCCCTCTCTTCTGTCAGCTTGTGGTCTGACCTGACCCTCAGAACCTCAGCTGGAGTGGGCTGGTCTGACAACACCGGTCCGGGAGGAGTTTATCACGCTGACATTGGTTTTGGTGAAAGTGTGGTTTTTCTCTTTCTTAGGGACAGAAATGGCCAGGGGATTCTCGGCCTTCCTTCCAAAGGCACCCTGACATGTTTGTTAAGGATAGCTCTTCCTTGTCAAAGGCTGAAATGTTAATTCAGATTTTGGGTATTCGTAACATACATCATTCTCCATGGACAGTGAGTGAAGTTCCAGCTGTTACAGAAGGTTTCATGCATATCAGGGAATGGGGAAAATGGTTTGTGGATTATCCTTTTGAGGCAAAGCATTTATCTGACACCTTTGATCAAAATATTGTGGCTGTAAGTATATTCTATCCAATTTAACTCAAGTGTATAAATAATAGTGCCGATTGTCAAAGAATGAAAAAGAGGAGTGTTACTCTATCACAAAGAAAAATCCATCACCTAGGGATTTTTCATATTTTGTTTTGAAAGTACAACTGATCAGGATTTTTATAGTAGGGAAGCATTTTCTGTGGTTTTGAGAGACCCAAAGTAAACATTTTCAAATGTCAGAAAGCTTTAAAACCCAAATAGACTATGTTCTCATTAGAAAGCAGACTGGCTAGAATTCACAAATTGAAATATCCTGTAAATATTTATTATAAATTTATTGTAAACAAGACAACAAGGAAAGGCATGTAGGTAATTCAATAAAAATCAAGCTCTGGGTTTCTAGCTTTTAAAATCAAAGATGTTTGAGGTTCCATAGCCATACCCTGACTCATGTTATCACAATTTATGAATCTACTTTATAAATCCTGTTTCTCTTGCTTGCGGTCTGACTGTAGGAAGGAAGCACAGTAGACGTGTAGATTAAGTACTAATCCTTTCTCTAACAAGGTACTTATCTCTCTGAACCTCAGTTTCTCTCCTCTAAATTCGGGATATTCTGATTCTCATTCTACTTTTTATAAATATATGTAGATTAATTAATTATTTATTGGGCCATATCTAGACAGGGGTAAAATTAACTTTAGGAATTATATTTATCATTTCAGGCAATTTTAACCTTTTTTTTTTTTTTTTAAACAAAGTACCTCTTGGCAAGCAGTTTATTTATTGGGTATAATTTTGTCCATTTAAAGCATATTAGACATTTAAAACTATTGTAGAATGATTAGATGAAAGGGATAGAACTCATTGGACTGCAGATCGCATGATTTTTAAAGCAATAATAGAGGTTAAGATATTATAAATTAATAGTGACATGGTGAAAAAGCCTTTGATGCTGATTTTCTATTAAAATGTGCTACTTTGCTAACTCTTCAGAGTTAAGTGTAAGGAATGTGCCCTGATATTGACTTCCTATTAAAGATCTGGTTATTACATGGTTTTTATTCCAAGTTTCCAGGCCACTAATTACACTGTCAGGTTTTAGTTGTATCTTTCTTGCTTCACCTTTTCTGGTGAGTTTCAAAAAGTGCTTGGAAAAACCAATCGGGAATTGACATGGAGGTACTTTGCTCAGATTATGAATAAACACGTTCATTTCACAGATGAAATCACTTTTTCCATTAGCCGTTTCTAATTCTAGGAGATCAGATCTTCTGCTCATTCTTACTCTAAGTGATCTGGGCCCGGTCACTGAAAAACTAATTATGGACAGGACTTTAGTGATAATTGGCACAATAAAACAACTCCAGTAATAATGGCATGTCCTTGCACTTTACAGTATTTCATAAAACATTTTCACACACCTGAATGTTTAGACTCACTTTATTTAGAATATAAGTATAGTTTACTACATTATTAAATATTCAAAGTTGTGTACCTTTTCTTCTGAGAGTGGAAACAACGTCTTTTAATTATTCTCCTATCAAGTGATACCAGTCCAAACAACACTAAGTTCCTAGAGTTCTTAGCTTCTAGTTTTAGCTCTTTGTCTTTCAGAAATAATAGTTTACTCCCCATATAACCAAAGTTTCTTCTGTACAGCTGCACATAGAAGGACTTGATAGATATGCTATTGCCACTGAAAAGAACAATTTGTATATTCCGAACCCAGAAATAAAATACATTTATTCACCTGGGGTGTTCATCTTCTTTAGAAATACTAGTAGAATAGAATTCATGTGGTATAATAAGTATAAAATTCTCCGACCCATGCATTGATGGTTTGCCCTAAAATGACCATACCCAAAACGTTCAAAACGCCTAAACTTTGTGGAGAAGTTCATTGAGTTTGACTCCTTGTGACTGTGGAATAAGCATCCTTTCTAAGAAATCAGTATGACCTCATAGAGAAATTTGGTCTTATTATTTTAAGAATAAAGAAATCTAATGTCAAGTATAAACTGGCCTATTAATCCATGCTAATAAATGACAAAGGGGGAAAAAAAATGTAAACCTTAACCTCTCCAGAGCAACTTACTTACATTCCACATTTGTATGAGAAGGCATGATTTTGGTAAGTAAACACATTTAGTTGAAACTCAGAAAAGCAGGCATTTCTCAATTTTCCTATTCTTAATTATCATCAGTCACAAATTATTTTGATACTATATCATGCATGGTGATTATAAACATTAAGTTTTAAAAAAGAGGCCAACAAATAAAGTAGAAAATTTTCTTTAAAAATTATCATACTAGGTGAGATTCATTTCCATCCATCAGTGGCTTTGTTTGGCTTTTCAGAGTCATCCTAAGGGACATTTACTAGGATGGCGTTTTGGGGGTTATTTTGTTTTTAACCTAAATCTCAGTGATACGTCAGCAGTTGCCTTCATTCCCCTGGTCTTGCTTTGTACGTAGGGCACCCTTGGAATTTCTGCTATTGCCAGTTGATTTTGTCCCAAGTGCTAATTTGGAAACTCGCAGGCAAATAAGGGAAAAGAGGCATCTATCTTTCCGTTAACTAAGTCAGGCTAAAATTCTGCTGAAGATGAGTTTATTTTTCGCACCTGTGAGCACCTAGTTACCCTTCACTCACCCAACCCTTTCCCTTTCCTCCCATCAGGCTCTTGGGATCCCAAGGCCCCCTCCTGGATCCCTGAGTGAGACCCGTTGGCTGTGGGCGTTTCTGAGGTCCCGACCTCACGCATTCTGTGTGAGCAGCTGAGGAGCTGCTAAACCCCTGGCAGGCGCTGCGAGCGAAAACCACGGCAGAGGAAAGGGGGACATGTGGGCTTGATGTCCAAAGCTGGAACTCGAGGTCACTTTTTGTTGAGGAAGCATCGTCCCTGGCACTTTCCCCTTCACTCAGCTCCGGCCTCGCTGGCCGTTTCGTGCTGGGAACACACCAAGCCTTTCCCAGCCGCCGCAGCTTTGCTCTGATCGTTCTCTCTGCCCGGAACTTCCTGCTGCTGCCCTTCTGTCTCCTCCTTCGGATGTCATCTGATGTCACTTCCTCAGAGTGCCCTTCCACCCCACGACAGCTCTTGCTTTTACCGTCTCCACGGTGCTTTTCACTGTCCCACTGAGCCTCCTTCATCCATTGGTTTATTCTTATGCTCTGTGCCCGTCACTCCTCCCTCCCCGACACTGAACTACAAGCCCCGTGAGTGTGGACACCTCATGTCTCTCTGATCATGACCTTCACCCCTCTCTTAGGAGAGCCGCGCACTGGTGGTAGGCGGTCCTCAAATGTCGAATGAACGAATGCACGAATAAATGAACGCACAAATGAATGAATGAGCCGGATGGTAGTCTTCCAACTCTGCCTTAGCAGCTTTTATCGCCAGGGGCTGCAGGGACCAGCCTGGAAAGTTCTCCGTCCTTTATGGCAGGGTTTCTGTGGGACAGGCATTTCTTTTTTCAAACATTTGCCCTAGAGATAAACTTTGGGAATGCAGCTTTCCTTTCTTCTGTTAGGGATTAGCTCTCCTTCTGAGATAACCGTTGATCCAGTTTATTCCTTGAGAGCAAAGAGTAAGGCAACATTTTCTTATTTAAACAAACAGAGTTGAGCTGTCTGAGAGGCTAACTGCTCGGCAGTCTACGTTTTTAAAGTTGTCTCCTTCTTCTATCTCAGTGCCCCTTTTGTTGCGCTCACACTGGCTTGCTCGTGGTCCCTGAGGTGGTGGATTTTTTAAGGCTCTTCCCTGCCTTCGGAACACACACACTTGTCTTTGGTTATCTTAGGGCTCCTTCTCAAGTCCTGCTTGTTCCTTGCTGCATTACTTGACTGATTCTTTGGGGCTCCCCTTTCTGTGGTCACATAGTACTTAAGTAAGGCTTGTTGGATTTTATCCTACTCTGCTTATACTGCTCGCTGGTCTCATTGTTATTAACAGACCATGTTTATTTAAGACTTGCCACGTGCCAGGCGTCATAACTCCTTTACCTGTATAGGAGTCCTATGATGTAGCTGCTCTTATTATTCTGACACACGGTACTTATCGGTATCTTATAGATAAGGATTCTGAGCCCCGGAGGTTAACTGGCTATCAGTAACACAGTGAACAATTCGGGGGTCAGGATTTGCACCTTGTTGCCAGCTCCCCACTTGCACAGGTACAGGCGAGCTCGTTGTTGGCTGGACTCCTGCCCTGTCATTCTGTGCATACCAGTGGCAAGTCCGGTCAACGCCCTACAGGGAGCACACCCTCAATAACCCAAGTCAGTGGTGATGATGAGGGAGAGGATGCAAAACCCTGGAATATAAGATCCGGGTGAATCACTGGGAGGATGGAAAAGGAATCCTAGGAAGTTGCTGGATTTATTTTATCAAATGAATTCTTTTCTTTTCGCCCCCGACTCTTCCCATAATTGTTGGTAAGGAAGGAGGGGGAACAAATAAAAGAAATGTTTACTGCCTTTTGAGTGACCTCTAGATAAAAGGAGCGGGCACTTTTGGGTCAGGTTCCCGTCTGAGGATAAGGCAAGAGGCTGCCAGGTGAAAGTGACCCCTTTGTAGGGACCTCTGTGACTCTGTGACAATTGAGGGAGTTTCTATCAATTAGTCCTAGTCCTGGTGACCTTGCTACCTGAGATAAGCTTCACACCTGAATAAAGCAGGTCACAGTTCGCACCATGCACACAGTACAGCCGCTGATGTATTGTTTAACGCATCTAATTTTCTAGAAGACTGCCTCCTACTCCAGAACAAAACTAAAGCCAGACAAATGAAAAATTCGGAGAAGTATTTGTAATACATACGACAGATGATGGGCTAATTTCCTTGCTAAACAAGGGGCTCCTGTGTTTGCATCAATAAACGGTAACAGCCCAGTAAAAGAAAATAAGTAAAGAATGTGAATGGTTAGTTCAAAGAAAAATACAGTAGCCAAGAAACATGGCCTCATTAATGATGAAAGGAAAAAAAAGTTAAAATAAGATGGTATTTTTCACTCGTCAGTTGAAAACAGTTTAAACAGGTGGTGTTACCTAGTGATGGTGAAAAGCTTTCACACTGTTAGAAGGAGTGTAGATTGGCAAGGTGTTTTTTTGCAAGAGTTTTGGTCTATCTGTACAAAATATGCAGCTCTAACTGCAGGAAAGCATATTGCATTTTCTTTTGTAACAGTTAAAACTTGGAAGTAACCTGAAAGTATATGAATAGGAATACAGGTGTTTATAGTGACCTGTTCAGTAAGTTACAAAGCAGCTGTTAAAAATAGCAAGTCAATCTATGACAATGATACGGACCAATGCTGCAGGGATTTCATATACAGTTGAGCATATCTGAAGAAACTAGCAAATGTTTCCATATAGTTTAAGCATGTACCAGCAAATATGCACATGTACAAATCTGCAGATATATATGCTTTTGTATGCATGGGCTGTACATGAAACTGTTTTGGTTATTATCTCTAGAAAGCGGGACTCTGGTCGTTGGGAAGCCTTTATTTCTTGGTTAGTCTTTTGAACTAGTTGAAATTCTTACTTTAATCATATACTAGTTTTGAAGAAAAACCCCAGTTAGAGTATATTTAAAGGACTTTATTAAAGGAGAATATATTTCAGCATTTTTAGAAAGTTACTTACAGCGAAGACCTAGATATTTTTTCTTGTGGTCCATGCTGCTGGCCTGTTGTGATTCCTGTTAGAAATTAAGATTTTCTTCGTTATACGTTCTAAGAGCCATACATTTTGCTAGTCTCTCACTCCCGCCACTGTTCTGGACGGTTCCCTTCCTGCTGTATTACCTTTGGCTACTGACTTGAAGGAGGAAATTCCACGTATTCTCTGCAGTTATGATTCTTATTCTCTTGTTCACGATTCTGGATATGTATGATTTGTGATACTTTATTATACCTCAAGAACCATAGAGGAAGCATATTTAAATAAGTATTCCTTTTCAGAAGCTGTTTTGAAGTGGCTGAGAGACAGTGAGATCTAAATCTGCAGAATCTGCAGTGGGTTTGGGGTCCACAGATTTAAAATCTCCCCGAATCTGTGTCTTCGCCCATGCTGTGCAGAAGGTAAGCTTGTGCACAGAACACTGCATTCCGGTGTGGTTTATAAACAGCCAAAGACAAAACTGGTTTTTATTAAAGGAGAGAATCGAGCACTGAAAATGAGAAAAAATAAAAATAAAAACATCAAGTAAGGGTGCATCGGTTTGGAGGAGGTATTTTTGTGGCCTGGGACCCTTGCACGTTTAAGGAATCAGCAGGCCAGATGGTGGGTCTCACTCTTAAGTGCCGTCCCCCTGCTCCCCTAGACCAGCACAGCTGAATTCCACTGAGACTTGCCAGCGGGCCAGATGTGCGTGAGTCTACCAGATTTAGCTGAGCGAGTGGTGCAGTGAACTGAAGAAGTGTCCTTAGTAACACACTTATGCTCTGTTTGTGGCACCTTTTACGTAATGGAAGCCAAATAGTTGAGAGAAGAGGGGCAAGGGCTGGGAGGCTGGAAACAAGAGAAGTTTCCTCATGGTGCTTTTGTCCTCTTTAAGGGGACAAAGTGTGGTTAGGGGATAGAAGTAGATGATGAAGTGGCAGAAGAGAAATGCTCTTTAATCAGAAAGATCTCTCAGTCCCCAAGACTGTATTGACCAGCTGGTAAAAGGAAGTTCTGCTACATGAAAACATTAAAAAAAGAAAATCCAACAGTTTTCTTATAAAAATCAACTTCTCTTTAATCTTTGTGATTTCCCACCTATAATTCACCAGAATGATCCATTTTGCCCTTCAGCCGGAAGAGTGGAGAAAAAAAAAAAAAAGGAATGAAAAATAATGAATTGTCTGACCTATTTAATGTTGAAAGGCGGAAGTGTGTCCTTGTCACAGAGGCAAAAATAAATAAATGAAAGCTTGTCAGAGTAACTAAGGCAAATCAGTGACTAACTCACTGCGATCAGTGATAGAAACGCTGGACTTTCCCTGCTGCCGACACAAACCCAGACCCATCCTGGAAATATTCTGGCTCCCTCAGTGTGGTGCTGGAACCCTGGTCCTGCCGGCTCACACATCCAGCCGTGCTCGGCCTCAAGGAAGTGAACAACAGACTAATTGTTCTTCATTTCACTGCTGCTTGAGCAAGGACACTCAGAGGGACAGTTCACACTGGAGATGGGGCAGAATTCTCCCAGCCGGTCAAGCCCTGGCATCGATGCAACGGCTGATGGCCTTTCTGCTGAAAAAGTGACAGCAGTTAGCAAGGTGCCTATGGAAAGTGGAAAGGGCCGCTGCCAACTCGAAGCCTAGCAAAGTCATTTCCTGTTCTCCCCGGAGGTACCCAATGTGACACAGACGCAGCCTTCCAAGTGGCGTTGCCCAGGAGTATGGCTCTCACAGACAGGACCCCTTCAGCTCTTCTCTTTGTTGTGATTTCTTGCAGCGGGACACGGGGCCTAGATTTGCTGGAATTTCACAAGGCAGGGGATATGGGTGATGGTGGAAGGATATCAGTTCTAGTAAGTCTTCTAGGCCCCATCAGGTATGACCTCCTAACCAACAGTTTCCCTATATCTTGTTTCTTACCATTCCTGTTTTTTCTATGTATATCCACAAAATGAATCTTTTGCTTTCAGCCCAGCTCTTTAAGCTGTTGGAACCTGACAGGTTTAACTGTAAAGCATCTTAGGATATGATCCTCGCCAGTGACAGGTGAGGTGGGAGGAGGGTGCTATTTCTAGCACTTAGTGAAGCTCTGGAAGCTGTGTGACACCAGATTGTGTTTAGGACCAGATCAAAGCCACTGTGCTTCTCATCTCAGCCACCTTTGTCCCTCCTGGCACGGAAGCCATCCGCACAGGGGTCCTCTCGCATACACTCATTTCTGTTCCCATCAGCAGGTTTCTTCTGCAAGAACCATCCTGCCAGTGCCCCTTCCCTGAAGTTGTGGTTTGCTCCTAGGTCTTCTGAAAGCTCAGACTTCTTTATACAACTCTGGCTGTATATGAAACTTGCCTCTTCTGTAGAGAGGATATCCTCCCTGTTCAATTTCTATGCCCCAAATGCTCCTGGACTTGGAGATGGTATGAGCATCTCCTGACTCTCCATTTCTTCTCCCATCTTAAGTAGAAAACTTTCTCACCTTGAGTTCCAGGCAATCCTGCCACTGCCCTTCCTGTTCATTTGGGTGGACTTTTCTATCCTTATCCGCTCTGATAAGTCATGTAAATCTTCTGCTTTACAGTGGACTGTGTGCTCTCACTGGCTTGCCCTTGCTTGTTGGAATATTTTTTGTTTTCTTTTTTCACCCACTCACATCCTGTCTCACTCAACTCTCTTACCTTTTCCCCTAGTCCTTTCCTTGAAAACTCCTGCCAATAGAGATTTCTTCTTTAAATTTTACTGTAGCCCCTCTTTGGCCCATAATTAGATGCAGCGATTGTGACAGTTGACTATTATTTTGTATTATAATTTAAATCCTGTGATGCTGTGTAACTTGTCGATGTTGTGTGCCTTCCAGATCTATTTAGATTGTCGAGCTCTTTGAAGAGAGAACCTTCTGGGAACTTTCTTCCATATAATTCTCATCAAACCTATGTCTGATATTTAAGTGTCTGATAAGTGTTTGTGGAATGTAAGAAAGAATTAATCAATCATGAATAGTATCTTAAGATGTTAGGGAGCCTGGCCTTCTTTTGTTGCTGGTTTGCCAGCTGTGGCCTTTCCTAAACAAATTTCCTGATGTGAACTCTCAGTTTTAACTTGCCATGAGATTTGAGAGAGCTACTGTAAAGTCATTTGAGCTTGTAAGAAAAAAAAAAATGTTTTTAACTAAACGTTATAAGTACAAAGTAAAAGTTTGTAGTAGAATCAAAGTAGTGTCTATATTCACCGTCATCTCTATAAATAAGGAGATATAGTGTCCTTCAGGGAAAACCTAATGTTCCCCATTTCAATTACTACAGAATGTTTCTTGTGTCTTTTGCTACCTACTAGGAAAGAAACACAATTAGTTCTATGGTTAAAACAATTGGACAACTAAGCCTAGTGACTGTTTTTAATTGCTTGCTTGTTTTCTTGGAAGCATCAAAGAGAACAGGGAAGGTTAAAAGTTTAGGAAAAAATACTATTATTTATGCCTCATGGTACAGTTAGAGCCGACCCTGGGACACTTTTTGCTGTGCTTTGAACATCCATTGGCATCAAAGTACTTTTCATTTGAAGAAACCATTCGTAACTGAGAGTATTTTAAGTAACGGGAGATTTGGGAAGATGGAAAACTTAAGTGTGGGAGGAGGTGGGCTATAACTGCTGAGCCTTTCTCTGCTTTGATTCCTCTGCTCTGTGCCGTCTCTGTCAAGCAGTATGTCATCCTGAGCTGCAGTGGAGCAATTCATACATATTTACCAGTTGCAGATTATAAATGTGCAGCCCGGAGAGTAGCACTGTTCTTTGTCTTTCTGCTTTTCTTTCTGCACTAATGATTTAAAAACTCCTCTAACACATTCAGAATCTGGAGGCTGATTTTGTTACTTGTCGTTTCCTTTGTGCGCCAATTAAGTCTTTGTAATTTAAATGGAATTTTATTTTCCAGTTTAGAAGCTTCTAAGTAGGTAGACTGAGGTTTTCTGCATCCTGTCCGGGCTTTGATATAATGAGTTATTAAGGTACTAGGAGAAAATATTGATTCTGCTAATAGCTTCTGCCTTGCCACATAATGTTTTACATTTTCCTCAGCTGAAAGACCATATTCCCTTTCTCCTCATCTGATTGACCATAAAGGCTTTGGCCTTTCCTCTGCAATTATCTCACTTATCAAAGCGGTGGGAAAAGTCAAGTACAGACTAATTAGTGAAGGGAACATGTCTAAATAGAGCACCTTAAATAATACAAAGAAGTACAATCCAGTACTTTGAAATTAGCAAAGTTGGGTACAAAGTAAAGAAGCAAGCGTTGAGAATACCAGTCGTTGAGGACACGTGTGCTACTGATGGCAGTTGTCCTTTGTATGATTATTAAGACACAGATAGGGTGATGTAATGATAGCACTTTTCCCCCATAGCTTCTCTCCCTGATCCTAGTTTCTGTTTACTTTTGAAAGATTTGAGATATTAGTGGGTTTGAGTTTATTGTAGATTTACTTTTCAGAGTTTAGTATCTCGAGATACCTACGTTTAGGAATATATCGTTCAACACGAGCTCTTGGGTATAAAGACATGTTAAAAATGCAAGTATCATTTTGTTATAGATAAAGCTACTTTGTACTTTCAGAATGTCTTAGAAGTCTTACTTCTTGCCAAGGTATAATTAGCCCAATTTTGAAAATTAAAAAAAAAAATGCTAGAAAATGAACAAATGGGACTATATCAAACTAAAAGCTCCTGCGTGGTGAAGGAAACCATAATCACAGTTAAAAGGCACCCTAGGGCTTCCCTGGCGGTGTATTGGTTAAGAATCCGCCTGCCAACGCAGGGGACGCGGGTTCGAGCCCTGGTCTGGGAAGATCCCACATGCCTCGGAGCAGCTAAGCCCGTGCGCCACAACCACTGAGCCTGTGCTCTAGAGCCTGCGCACCTAGAGCCCGCGTGCCTAGAGCCCGCGTGCCTAGAGCCCGTGCTCTGCAACAAGAGGAGCCCCTACAAGGAGAAACCCGCCCACCGCAACGAAGACTAGCGCCCACTCGCTGCAACTAGAGAAAGCCCACGTGCAGCAACAAAGACCCAATGCAGCCAAAAATAAATAAATAAAATAAATAAATTTATTTAAAAAAAAGTCACCCTACTGAATGGGCGAAAATATTTCCAAATCATATATCCAATAAGGGGTTTATATCCAAAATATATAAAGAACCCATACAACAACAACAACAAAATAAACAAAAACCTGATTTTTAAAAATAGGGGAGGGACCTTCAAGATGGCGGAGGAGTAAGACATGGAGATCACCTTCCTCCCCACAGGTATATCAGAAATACATCTACATGTGGAACAACTCCTACAGAACACCTACTGAACGCTGGCAGATGACATCAGACTTCCCAAAAGACAAGAAACTCCCCACGTACCTGGGTAGGGCAAGAGAAAAAAGAAACAACAGAGACAAAAGAATAGGTATGGGACCTGCACCTCTGGGAGGGAGCTGTGAAAGGGGAAAAGTTTCCACACACTAGGAAGCCCCTTCACTGGTGGAGATGGGGGGTGGGCAGGGGGGGAAGTTTCGGAGCCCCGGAGGAGAGCACAGCAACAGGGGTGCAGAGGGCGAAGCGGAGAGATTCCCGCACAGAGGATCGGTGCCGACCAGCACTCACCAGCCCGAGAGGCTTGTGTGCTCACCCGCCGGGACAGGCGGAGGCTGGGAGCTGAGGCTTGGGCTTTGGTCAGAGAGCAGGGAGAGGACTGGGGTTGGCTGTGTGAACACAGCCTGAAGGGGGCTAGTGTGCCACAGCTAGCCGGGAGGGAGTCCGGGAAAAGTCTGGAGCTGCCTAAGAGGCAAGAGACCATTGTTTCGGGGTGCACGAGGAGTTGAGATTCAGAGCACCGCCTAAACGAGCTCCAGAGACAGGCAGGAGCCGCAGCTATCAACACGGACACCAGAGATGGGCATGAGATGCTAAGGCTGCTGCTGCTGCAGCCACCAAGAAGCCTGTGTGCACAAGCACAGGTCACTGTCCACACCTCCCCTCCTGGGAGCCTGTGCAGCCCGCCACTGCCAGGGTCCCGGGATCCAGGGACAACCTCCCTGGGAGAACACGAGGTGCGCCTCAGGCTGGTGCAACGTCGGGCCGGCCTCTGCCGCTGCAGGCTCGCCCCGCATTCCGTACCCCTCCCTCCCCCAGGCCTGAGTGAGCCAGAGCCCCCTAATCAGCTGTGACTTTAACCCCATCCTGTCTGGGCAGGGAACACATGCCCTGAGGCGACTTACATGCAGAGGCAGGGCCAAATCCAAAGCTGGACCCCAGGAGCTGTGCGAACAAAGAAGAGAAAGGGAAACCACTCCCAGCAGCCTCAGGAGCAGCAGAATAAATCTCCACAATCAACTTGATGACCGCTGCATCTGTGGAATACCTGAATAGACAACGAATCATCCCAAAACTGAGGAGGTGGACTTTGAGAGTAACTGTAGACTTGGGTTTTGCTTTCTGCATCTAATTTGTTTCTGGTTTTATGTATATCTTAGTTTAGTATTTAGAGCTTATCATCAATGGTAGATTTGTTTAATTTGGTTGCTCTCTTCCTTTATATATATATATATATATGTGTGTGTGTATATATATATATATATATATATATTTCTTTCCTTTTTCTCCTTTTGTGAGTGTGTACGTGTATGCTCGTTTGTGTGATTTTGTCTGTATAGCTTTGCATTTACCATTTGTCCGAGGGTTTTGTCTGTCTTTTTAGTATAGTTTTTAGTGCTTGTTAACATTGGCGGATTTGTTTTTTGGTTTGGTTGCTCTCTTCTTTCTTTCTTTTTTTTTAATTACTATAAAATTTTTAATAATAATTTTTAAAATTTGAATATTTTATTTTTTCTTTCTTTTTTTTCTCCCTTTTCTTCTGAGCTGTGTGACTGACAGGGTCTTGGTCCTCTGGCCGGGTGTCAGGCATGAGCCTCAGAGGTAGGAGAGCCAGGTTCAGGCCATTGGTCCACCAGAGACCTCCCGGCTACACATAATACCAAATGGAAAGAGCTCTCCCAGAGATATCCATCTCAACACTAAGACCCAGCTGCACTCAGTGACCAACAAGCTACAGTGCAGGACACCCTATGCCAAACAACTAGCAAGACAGGAACACAACCCCACCCATTGGCAGAGAGGCTGCCTAAAATCATAATAAGGTCACAGACACCCCAAAACACACCACCGGACATGGTCCTGCCCACGAGAAAGACAAGATGTAGCCTATCCACCAGAACACAGGCACTAGTCCCCTCCACCAGCCCTTCAGCCCACTGAAACCAACCTTAGCCACTGGGGGAAGACATCAAAAACAACGGGAACTATGAACCTGCAGCCTGTGAAAAGGAGATGCCAAACACAGTAATTTAAGCAAAATGAGAAGACAGAGAAATACGCAGCAGATGAAGGAGCAAGGTGAAAACCCACCAGACCAAAAAAAAAGGAGAGGAAATAGGCAGTCCACCTGAAAAAGAATTCAGAGTAATGATAGTAAAGATAATCCAAAACCTTGGAAATAGAATGGAGAAAATAAAAGAAACTTTTCACAGGGACCTAGAAGAACTAAAGAGCAAACAGACAATGATGAACAGTGCAATAAATGAAATGAAAAATTCTCTAGAAGTAATCAATAGCAGAATAACTGAGGCAGAAGAACGGATAAGTGACCTGGAAGATAAAATAGTGGAAATAACTACCACAGAAGAGAATAAAGAAAAATGAGTGAAAAGAATTGAGGACAGTCTCAGAGACCTCTGGGACAACATTAAATGCACCAACATTCTAATTATAGGGGTCCTGGAAGAAGAAGAGAAAAAAAGGGACTGAAAAAATACTTGAAGAGCTTACAGTTGGAAACTTCCCTAATATGGGAAAGAAAATAGTCAAGTCCAGGAAGCACAGATAGTCCCATACAGGATAAATCCAAGGAGAAACACACCAAGACACATATTAATCAAACTATCAAAAGTTAAATACAAAGAAATAATATTAAAAGCAGCAAAGGAAAAGCAACAAATAACGTACAGGGGAATCCCCGTAAGGTTAACAGCTGGTCTTGCAGTAGAAACTCCGCAAGCCAGAAAGGAGTGGCAGGACATATTTAAAGTGATGAAAGGGAAAAACCTACAACCAAGTTTACTCTACCCAGCAAGGATCTCATTCAGATTCGACAGAGAAATGAAAACCTTTACAAACAAGCAAAAGCTAAGAGAATTCAGAACCACCAAACCAGCTTTACAACAAATGCTGAAGGAACTTCTCTGGGCAGGAAACATAAGAGAAGGAAAAGACCTACAATAACAAACCCAAACAATTACGAAAATGGTAATAGGAACATACATATCTATAACTACCTTAAATGTAAATGGATTAAATTCTCCAACCAAAAGACATAGACTGGCTGAATGGATACAAAAACAAGACCCATATATATGCTGTCTACAAGAGACCAGTTCAGACCCAGGGACACATACAGACTGAATGTGATGGGATGGAAAAAGATATTCCATGCAAGTGGGAATCAAAAGAAAGCTGGAGTAACAATTCTCATATCAGATAAAATAGACTTTAAAATAAAGTCTATTGCAAGAGACAAAGAAGGACACTACATAATGATCAAGGGATCAATCCAAGAATAAGATATAATAATTGTAAACATTTATGCACCCAACATAGGAGCACCTCAATACATAAGGCAAATGCAAGCAGCCATAAAACGGGAAATCGACAGTAACACAATAATAGGGGACTTTAACACCCCACTTTCACCAATGGACAGATCATCCAAAATGAAAATAAATAAGGAAACACAGCTTTAAATGACACATTAAACAAGATGGACTTAATTGACATTTATAGGCTATTCCATCCAAAAACAAAAGAATACATTTTCTTCTCTAGTGCTCATGGAACATTCGCCAGTATAGGTCATATCTTGGGTCACAAATGAAGCCTTGGTAAATTTAAGAAAATTGAAATTGTATCAAGTATCTTTTCTGAACACAACACTCTGAGACTAGGTATCTATTACAGGAAAAAAACTGTAAGAATAGATACATATGGAGGGTAAACAATATGCTACTAAATAACCAAGAGATAACTGAATAAATCAAAGAGGAAATCTTTGCTTTCGAGAAAATTCAACACCCATTTATGATAAAAACCCTGCAGAAGGTAGGCATAGAGGGTACTTACCTCAACATAATGAAGGCCATATATCAGAAACCCAGAGCCAACATTGTTCCCAGTGGTGAAAAACTGAAACCATTTCATCTAAGATCAGGAACAAGACTCGTTTTTCCACTCTCAACACTATTATTTAACATCGTTTTGCCAGTTTTAGCCACAGCAATCAGAGAAGAAAAAGAAATAAAAGGAATCCAAATCAATCAGAAAATAAGAAGTAAAGCTGTCACTGTTTGCAGATGACATGATACTATACATAGAGGATCCTAAAGGCACTACCAGAAAACTACTAGAGCTAATCAATGAATTTGGTAAAGTAGCAGGATACAAAGTAAATGCACAGAATTCTCTTGCGTTCCTATACACTGATGATGAAAAATCTGAAAGAGGAGTTAAGGGAACACTCGCATTTACCACTGCAACAAAAAGAATAATACCTAGGAATAAAGCTACCTAGGGAGACGAAAGACCTGTATGCGAAACTATAAGACACTGATGAAATTAAAGATTATGGAGATATACCATGGAGATGGAGATATATATACCATGTTGTTGGATTGGAAGTATCAACATTGTGAAAATGACTCTACTACCCAAAGCAATCTACAGATTCAATGCAATCCCTTTCAAACTACCAGTGCCTTTTTTCACAGAACTAGGACCCAAAATTGCACAATTTGTATGGAAACCCATAAGACCGCAAATAGCCAAAGCGATGTTGGGAAAGAAAAACGGAGCTAGAGGAATCAGACTCCCAGGCTTCAGACTGTACTACAAAGCTACATTAATCAAGACAGTGTGGTACTGGCACAAAAACAGAAATATAGATCAATGGAACAGGATATAAAGCCCAGAGATAAACCCATGCACATATGGTCACCTTATATCTGATAAAGGAGGCAAAAATATAAACCCATGCATGTATGGTCACCTCATATCTGATGGAGGAGGCAAAAATAGACAATGGAGAAAAGACAGCCTCTTCAGTGAGTGGTGCTGGGAAAACTGGACAGCTACATGTAAAATAATGAAATTAGAACACTCCCTAACACCATACACAAAAATAAACTCCAAATGGATTAAAGGCCTAAATGTAAGGCCAGACACTCTAAAACTCTTAGAGGAAAGCATAGGCAGAACACTCTATCACATAAATCACAGCAAGATCTTTTTTGATCCACCTCCTAGAGAAATGGAAATTAAGACAAAAATAAACAAATGGGACCTAATGAACCTTAAAAGCTTCTGCACAGCAAAGGAAACCATAAAGAAGACAAAAACACAGCCCTTAGAATGGGAGAAAGTATTTGTAAATGAATAAAAGAACTGCTGACAGTGGTTTAATCTCCAAAATTTACAAGTATCTCATGCAGCTCAATATCAAAAAAACAAACAGCTCAGTCCAAAAATGGGCAGAAGACCTAAATAGACATTTCTCCAAAGAAGATATACAGATTGCCAACAAACACATGAAAGGATGCTCAACATCACTAATCATTAGAGTAATGCAAATCAAAACTACCATGAGGTATCACCTCACACCAGTCAGAATGGTCATCATCAAAAAGTCTACAAACAATCAGTGTTGTAGAACATGTGGAGAAAAGGGAACCCTCTTGCACTGTTGGTAGGAATGTGAATTGATACACCTACTATGGAAAACAGTCTGGAGGTTCCTTAAATAACTAAAAATAGAACTACTATACGGCCCAGCAATCCCACTTCTGGGCATATATCCTGAGAAAACCATAATTCAAAAGGAGTCATGTGCCACAGTGTTCATTGCAGCTCTATTTACAATAGCCAGGACATGGAAGCAACCTAAGTGTCCCTCGACAGATGAATGGATAAAGAAGATGTGGCACATACATATGGTGGAATATTATCCAGCCATAAAAAGAAACGAAATTGAGTTATTTGTAGTGAGGTGGATGGACCTAGAGTCTGTCATACACAGTGAAGTAAGTCAGAAAGAGTAAAACAAATACTGTATGCTAACACATATATATGGAATCCAAAAATTGTTCTGAAGAACCTAGGGTCTGGACAGGAATAAAGACTCAGACGTAGAGAAGGGACTTGAGGACACAGGGAGGGGGAAGGGTAAGCTAGGATGAAGTGAGAGAGTGGCATGGACTTATATATACTACCAAATGTAAAATAGATAGCTAGTGGGAAGCAGCCGCATAGCACAGGGAGATCATCTCGGTGCTTTGTGTCCACCTCGAGGGGTGGGATAGGGAGGGTGGGAGGGAGACACAAGGGGGAGGAGATATGGGGATATATGTATAGCTGTTTCACTTTGTTATAAAGCAGAAACTAACACACCATTGTAAAGCAATTATACTCCAATAAAGATGTTAAAAAATAAAATTAATTAAGTAAATAAATAAATGTTTAAAAATGCTAAAAACATTAAAAAAAATAAAAGCAAAAATAAAAATAGACAGAGGACCTGAATAGACATTTTTCCAAAGAAGGCATACAGGTGGCCAACAGGTGCATGAAAAGATGTTCAATGTCACTAAATATTAAGGAAATGCAAATCACAACCACAGTAAGATATCATTTCACACCTGTTAGAATGGCTATTATAAAAAAGACAAGAAATCACAAGTGTTGGAGAAGATGTGGAGAATAGGGACCCATTATACATTGTTGGTGGGACTGTAAATTGGTGCAGCCACTGTGAAAAACGGTATGGAGATTCCCCCCCCCAAATTAAAAATTATGGGTCCTCCACAGACCCAGCAATACACTTCTATGTATTGATAAGAAGAATACAAAAACACTAATTCAAAAACGAGTATGCCCCTCTATGATCATTGCAACATTATCTACATTAGCCAAGGTATGGAAGCAACCTACGTTTTGCCTTCATGGATGAATGGATAAAGAAGATGTGGTGTATATATATACAATGGAATACTACTCAGCCTTGAAAAGAATGAAATCCTGCCATTTGAGACAACCCGGTGGACTTTGAAGGTGTTATACTAAGTGAAATAAGTCGGGTGACAAAAAAACAAATACCATATTATTTCACTCATATGTGTAATCTAAAAAACCAAAACAAATTAACAAAATAAAACAAAAACAAACTCATAGATATAGAGAACAGATTAGTTGTTACCAGAGGGGAAGGCAGTTGGGCCGTGAGTGAAATGGGTAAAGGGGGAAGGTCAACTGTATGGCGATGGGTGGGAACTAGACTTGTGGTGGTGATCACTTTGTAGTGTTTACAGATGTTGAATTATAATGCTGTACTCTGGAAATGTATATAATAAGAGAAAAATTTTGGTGGTGTAATAGGAAGTGTTTCAGGCTGGAAACCAAGTTTGGTTCTTGGTTTTATAACCAGTCACAGTGTGTCCTTGTAGTGGTCACATTAGTCCTTTGGGTACCAATTTCATCATTTTGGAATGTGAGATTTTTAAAAAACTATGAAAATCAAAGGAGATAATGAATGTTCAATTACTTTGTGAATTGTACAGCACTATAAATATGTAACTTCCTCCCTTGCTCCCCAACTTTATTGAGATATTATTGACATATATGTAAGTTTAAGGTACAAAATGTGATGGCTTGATACATATACACATGGTGAAATGATTACCACAATATAATTAAGTAACATCTTTGTCCCCTCACATAATTACCATTTATTTTGGTGGTGATAATATTTAAGATCAACTCTCTTAACAACTTTCAAATACATATATATAATACAGTGGTGGTAACCATGCTGTACATTAACTCCCCGGAAATTATTTGTCTTATAGCTAGAAGTTCGTACCCTTTGACCTGGTATCTCCCTATTTTTCCCACACCTCAGCCCCTGGTAGCTACCATTCTACTTTCTGTTTCTGTGATTTCAACTTTTTTAGATTCCACATATAAGCGAGAACATACAGTATTTATCTTTTTCTGTCTGATTTATTTCACTTAACATAACACCCTTAAGTCCTTCTATGTTATCACAAAAGTCAGGTTTTCCTTCTTTTTTGTGGATGAATAATATTCCACTGTGTATATATACCAGATTACTTTGTTCCTTCATTCAGTGATGGACGCTTAGGTTGTTTCCACCTCTTGGCTATTGTGAATAAGGCTGCAGTGAACATGGAGGCGCAGATACCTCTTTGAGATACAGATTTAATTTCCTTTGGATACATATGGGTTTGACAGGTCATACGGTGGTTCTGTTTTTAACTTTTTGAGGAACCTGCATACTGTTTTCCATAGTGGCTCTAGCAATTTACATTCCCATCAAGAGTGCACCAGGATTCCCTTTTCTCTGTATCATTGTCAACACTTGTTATTTCTTTGTTTTCTTGTTAACTGCAGTTCTAACAAGTGTGAGGTGATAGCTCATTGTGGTTTTGGTTTGCAATTCCCTAATGGTAAGTGTTGTTGAGCATCTTTTCGTGTCCTGTTGGCCATTTAGATGCCTTCTTTGGAAAAATATCTATTCATCTGCCCATTTTTTAATCAGATTTTTCTTTTTTGGCTGTTGAGCTATATGAGTTACTTATATATTTTGGATATTAACCCCTTATCAGATATTTGGTTTGCAGATAGTTTCTCCCATTCTGTATGTTGCCTTTTTATTTTGCTGATTGTTTCTTTTGCTGTGCAGAAGCTTTTTAGTTTGATGTAATCCATTTGTTTATTTTCATTTTCATTGCTTGTGCTTTTGGTGTCATATCCGAAAATCATTGCCAAGACCAATGTCAAGGAGTTTTTTGCATATTTTTCATTTAGCAGTTTTATAGTTTTGGGTCTTACATTTAAGTCTTTAATTCATTAAAATTAATTTTTGTGACTGGTGTAAGACAGGGCTCCAGTTTTATTCTTTTGCATATGAATATCCAGTTTTCCCAGCACCATTTTTTGAAGAGACTGTCCTTTCCTCATCGTATGGTCTAGGTACATTGTTGAAAATTATTTAACCATATATACAAGGGTTTGTTCTGGGGAGCTCGCTATGCTATTCCATTGGTCTGTATGTCTGTCTTTATGCCAGTACCATACTGCTTTGATTACTGTAGCTTTATAATAAGTTTTGAATTCAGGAAGTGTGAGACTTTTAATTTTGTGTTTATTCAAGATTGTTTTGACTATTCAGAGTTCCCTATAAATAGGATGGATTTTTAAAATTTTTTGGTAGGGATTGCATTAAATCTGTAGTTCACTTTTAGTAGTGTTGACATCTTTATAATATTAAGTCTTCCAATCCATGAACTTGGGATTTCTTTCCATTTATGTGTGTCTTTTTCAATTTCTTTCATCATTGTCTTGTAATTTTCAACATACAGATCTTTCACCCCCTTGGTTAAACTTATTCCAAAGTATTTTATTATTTTGGATTCTATCATAATATATATGGTATTCTTTATTTCTTTTTCAGATATAATATTTTTCAGGTATTCCTTTTTTTAGTATATAGAAACACAACTGACTTTTATATGTTGATTTTGTACCTTTACCTTTACTGAATTAGTTTATTAATTCTAACAATCTTTTGGTATCTCATTTAAATTACATAAGGGCCAGTGAAGGGTTCCTTTTGAGATAAATGTAGGCAGAAATAGGATTGCAATCCAGACTACTGTTAAATTAGTAATGTTGCTTCCTATTTTGTCTCTGTTCCTTCTGATGTGTAGTTGTATCGTTGTGTACACCTGTCTTTTTGTATCTTGTATACATTTTGGAAGGGATGGAAAATCTCTTTAGAATCTCCAAAAAAGATTGTGGAATCTCTTTGGAAATAACAAGGAATGTCTCCTGTATTTATTATATTATTACAAGGACCCACTGTAATTATTTATATTTTCCCAAGTGGCATTAGTGCACTTGGAAAGGTAATGTTCTGCTTTCTCCCAGTATTCTAGGCCTAGAATGGAAATAATAACAGCAACAAACCAATACTTCAGTGTATCTGCCTTAAATAAACATCCACCATGTGCCTGATTTATGCTGTGCTTTTTGTTTCTTCATTGTTCTGCACTTCCTTTAATCCCTCTACTTGTCATTTTCTACGGAAAATGACAATTTGTAAGACCAGAAACCAAAACAAAATTGAATCATACAAATGACATCAGAAAGGAAGGAGGTATTTTAGTGAGCCAGTTCTGAGGAATGGTGAGTATTTGACCCCAGTGAAGTATGAGCTTTCTCTTCAGACTTTGTCCTCAGAGCAGCCAAGGGTCAAGCCCAGTGTGTCTTATGGGGCAGCTTTTTTTTTCTTTTCTTTTCTTGTTTGTTTGTTTTGTTTTGTTTTGTTTTGGAAAATTAAAATACTTGTGGAATGGTGGTAGTCCTACATTCACCATTGACTTTTGTCATGACTTCTTCATAGACCACTCAAGGCAGGTTCTCCAATTCAGTACATAGGTGCTGTAACGACTGCTATATAATCCTAAGCCAAATAGTAACACTTACGTTCTACGCTGTTGCCATCTTTCCTGTTTATATACCTTTGCCATCTCCTGGTGTCCCCTCTTACCTTTAGGTGCCCATTGTGTCCTTAGGTTGCCTCTGACTGTCCAAAGTTCCCGTTTTGTTTCAGGACCTCTCAACTTCCACCCCCAACCTTCCACCTGCCCACCTACAAAAAAGCCCAGGCTCCAAAATTACTTCTTCCTCTTAGTGTCATTACAAACTTCCATTTTTTTCTCTAATTCTGGCTGATTAAATTAGGAAAAAGTAATATGATTAAACTAATTCATAATAAGATCTCTAACCAGTGAAAACCCCTCCCTTAATTCTATGGGTATGTTTCCATTTTAAAGGAGAATGATAGTCTTCAAATATGCTACTTATGTGGATAAACAATAATTTGTTCATTCATTAGTTCAGTAGATAACTGAGTGTCTAGTCTTACTGTCATATGTTAAGACAGATAAAGGACCATGAAGTCAAGTAGGTCCTTTCGGGTCGGTTGGTCCTGGACCTTAAATTATGACATGGTCTAAACCCTTAAGTCACTCTTGTTTTGGTCCTGCTGTTCATCCCGGGAGTGCATGATCCTGCCTCTGCATGATCCTACCCTAGGCAGCAGCAATCTCAGAGCAAGTGGGAGGAGGAAGAAAGGGAGGAGGAAGCAGGAAGGAAGGGAGGAGGAAGTCCAGTTTCAGAGATGAGAGGAAGCAAGCTGGGGCATGGAGATGCAGCGGAAACAAAACGAGGAGAAAGTATAGCCAAGGGAGTTGAATTATTTAACCATCAAAATCTCTTCTGACCCTGAAATTCTGTGTAAATGAGAAAGAAAAAGGGAGGAAATAAGAATGAAAAGGGAAGTGGGAAGGCTCTGGGAATACAGTAGAAGCTGCACTTTTTAGCTAAGAGCCTCAGATTAATAAATGTATTATGATGCATGTTTGCCACCTAGAGCAGAGGTGAGCCCTTTTCTGTGGCTTCTGGGAATTTCAAAAATCAATTGGCATGTGGCCCCCCTGGCATGCCCCTTCTGTGACATCACAGAGCGTCTCCCACGGGGAGGTGGAGCCTGTCAATAAATACTTCAGCATTTTCTTTTTAAGCATTTTCTTTCCTAAGCCAGAACCCTCAAAGAGAGTTGGTAGTATATCAGAAACCTCTCAGAGGATCAGGGTTACAACCTGCTCCTTCCTGGCAGAGGTTGGAGAGATGATGCAGGGAAACGTCAGGTAGAGATGAGGGCTGGCTAAGAGCAAAGTCCAATCCCCTTATAAAGTGAATGTTTGCTAAACTGAAGAAGTGGGGTGGAGGGGAGTTAAGGGTTTGTGAGGAGAATTTAAACACACTAAGCTCACTGTATACGTGTTAAGTCAAAACAGCCTTATCTTGTCTGGGTTGGTGCAGTTGCCCTGGGCCCATCCTCTCCTGCCCTGGCCAGGTGTAGCCGTGGAAGGAAGCCCCCAGGAGGCTAGAGCAGCTTTGTGGGCAGTTGTGCCACCGTGATGTTAGGTGGGATTTAAATGGTGTTAGGATAGCAAATATTCTTTTGCTCTGCAGTCAAACATAATCAGTAATGGTTGCAGCTTATAAACCAATGACTATTAAATTTGATCAAATTATAAGGTACCTTTTAAGACAAAAGAAAATGCTTTTGGTATATAAAAATGCTTTGTAGCTTTAAAAGGTCAGCAGCTTCCTGGAGCAGAAATATGCCATGTAATTTTTTTAGAAGATAAGCAGTCCCCTAAACTCAGTTTAATTGCCCCATTTTGAGGCCTCACCTCAAATGTCGACTCATTATCTGTTAGGTGTGTCATGTTTGGAGGAAGATCCGAGAAAGAGTGTCTTGAGGGGATAGCATCTGTGACTTTGATTTTATTTTTGAAAGCCAAGTGAAATTAAATTTAAGATTCTGTGTTTTTTTGAGAGTTACCTAAAGTTCCTCAAAAAAAAAAAAAGGTCTCTTGCATTATTAGAGTATTTGAAGGATAAGACACAAATACACTAGGGATTTACTCATTAAATATGGGTTGTTTATAGTCTAAGCTTTTCAATAATTAAGAGACATATTCTGTGATATGAAACCCTTGCTGTAATAGCATAAAACAGTGATTTAAATTCTGTTTGGACAGAATCTGTGACTTTGATTTTATTTTTGAAAGCCAAGTGAAATTAAATTTAAGATTCTGTGTTTTTTTGAGAGTTACCTAAAGTTCCTCAAAAAAAAAAAAAAGGTCTCTTGCATTATTAGAGTATTTGAAGGATAAGACACAAATACACTAGGGATTTACTCATTAAATATGGGTTGTTTATAGTCTAAGCTTTTCAATAATTAAGAGACATATTCTGTGATATGAAACCCTTGCTGTAATAGCATAAAACAGTGATTTAAATTCTGTTGTAACATCTTAAAAGGTTCATCAGAGATTAGCTCTCTTTTCAACACAATACAAAGTGCGACTCTTCTGCTGTGTACAAGTATCCTGAAGATAGGTCTTGTAATCTTTGGAAGGAGGAGAATTGGCGTTTTTGAGCACATTATTGTGGGAAAGTTACTTAACCTCTCTGAGGCTTCATTTTCTCATGTATCAACCAGGCCAGTAATATTTATCTATCTTTCAGAGTTTTGGTGGTGGTTGATTCTCTGAGCAGTGGAATTGCATCTTATATCTAGAAGGGATAGCTGTATCTTATCTGCAGTCAGGTACAAGAAAAGAAAGATGTGTAGGCAAAACTATGCTTGAACTGTCCCTAAATTGCCTATAAAGAATAACAAACGTGGTTCTCTGCCTGCTTGCACCATCTCTCGAGAAGTCCTGCACAGCCCATTTTTCCCTCCAGCGTGAGACTGGGTAGCTGATAGTGAGCTCTGGAGGAAGACCCCACGTTGTATGAAAACTTGCATATGGTGGGACGCCCACCATGTGTGCCTAAGATACCCAACCCCAGACCTTCCGCAACTAGTATTGGTTTCTCTTCCCCTTGCTCCGAGGACCTTGGTATCAGTCTTTCCTGAACCAACAGGACCTGAATGTAGGATTCAGTACGGCTTTAAGGCCTTGCTCACAAGAGTTTCACTTGAAGTGGATGGTTCTGAACTGAGAACCGGGTTATTGCGAGATAGTCCTCATTTTCATCCGACACTGAGGAGGACACAGATGGGAGTGAGGCTCAGAGCCTATGTACATTTACAAGATGCAGAGCAGTATCTTCTAGTATCCACTTATGCCATTAGTATTTTAAGTAATAGTAAATTTATGCAGTGTTTAAAGTTACGTCATCTGAAAAGGCATGTATTGCTGTTCCATAGGCTATTTTTACATGAAGTATCTTTGATCGTAGTGAAACACGAAACTTCTATTTTTGTGACATCAACAGTATAAACTGAAAATATAAACGGAGTTAGAAATGAATTAAAGTTATTTTACTAGGTTGTGGGTTGGATAGAGAGGCTAGCACTTCCTAATGAATTATTTTAAAATAGTTCAGCGGTTAATGTTTTGCTATTCTTGTCTGAGTCGGGCTTCAGGGACTAGGTAAAAATGCATTTCTCAGTGACTGAATTTTCAGATTTCCATTTGCAAGGTAGAGGCATTAAAGATGTAGGGTCTTCTGGAGACTATTTCATTGCTATTTCTGAATAAATTCAGTGTGATACCACGGAAGAACTGTCTCTGTCAACAACAGTCTAATTCCATAAATATTTGCTATTTTGTTTATTTGCCAAGGATGGTCCTAGGTGGCAAGGATAAAAAACCTTTGGGGAATTTTTTATATTTAAGATGAACACAGAAGCAGAGAGTTTCAAAAAGTGTAGTAAATTCGGTGGCGGAGGGAAGCACAGGAGTCGGTGGGAGTTCCAGAAAGGGGCCCGAAACCACTGGGTGAGAGTCTGGAGAGAGACTTTTTTTTTTTAATTAATCACTTTAAGGTGAACAATTCATTGGAATTTGGGAGGGTTTTGGCTGGAGGGAGTATCTGAAATCAGTTTGGATAGGATTTTGATGAAAGAGGAGGAAACAGGTGAATGGAGGCGTAGATATCACATAGTAAATATCTATTGGTTTTACATGGCGGTGTGCATTCCTTTCCTGGTAACAACACCTCAAAGTTTTCCTTTGGGAACCAGGTCTATTCTTAACCTGTGGAATTCAAGTGGTGCTGACATCATCCCACTCAGAGTATTACTCCCTCACCCTGCTTGCAAACCACAGAGATGGCATGTGAACCAAGCCAGGTTAATTAGACCAATCTTAAAATATTTCTTGAACTCATGGAAGAAATTTGTTTTGTTTTGTTTTGTTTTAAGCTTAGGTTGTTATATGATACAGGACTTCTGGTAATTATTTTAGCTCTATTAATGATAACTTGCTTAAAAAGAAAGCCATTGCAGAGGGTAGCAGAATTAAGGAGAAAGCTTCTGATAATATAAATGAAGCAGCTAGATCTGGCCATACCTGAATCCATTATCCCTTGGACTTTTCGGCTGAGTGTGCCAATAAGTACTCCTTTTTACTTTAGCTACTTCGAATTGGGTTTCTGTCATTTGAAACTGGAACAGTTCTAATAAATTATTTTGGGTTTTGGGGGGGTTTTAAAGAAATTTTGTTACTTTTGACTTAAAAAGAAACTGTGGCAGTTTCCCAATATTTCCTCTGAAAGGGAAGCTTATTTCTTCTTTTTACGTGTACGGATTATTTATCAGAAATTTAAGCTTAGTTCTAAATGTCTTATTTCAGAACAGCATTTTATATCAATTATACACAAAAGAAAAGAAGACTGTCACCAAATTTTAGACACAGAAAGTTGTTAATTTTATATAAAATTTTATTTTGTTTTTGTATATTCTCTAGCCCCCCGCTTACTGAGGAGGACTTAAGTTTCTAGACACGGATGCCCCTGGCAGTGGGGGAGTTAAACCTGAACACCATTTTCAGGTCTGCACCTGCCTTACCTGACAGCACTTGGGGTCTCAGACCCCTCTCTTTTCTGGGTTTGCAGTGATACCTCAGCACCAGAGATTCCCACTTTCTAGAAGTGACTCGGAAGAGGTCATCTCTTGTTTAGTCTCACTGCAGTTTTTCGAGCCATCTGAAGATATGCAGATGTATTCAGGCAAAACACATTTTTTTGTAGTATCTGATCATCCGTTGTTAACTCAGTCTAGTCATTCCAAATAGTAAAATTTCCTGCGCTGTTGGCTCACCAGTATTTCAAAATGAAAGCATTCCCTTGGGACCTACAAGACTAAAACAAACCCACATTGCACCTCTGTCTGCCTCATCTGGTGATTATTTAGCAAGTGCACTTTCAGAGCTTTCTCTTTGATGTCTTTTTAAGTTACCTTTTCAATCAGAGATAACTTTCATCTTCACACATCATTAATGACTTTTTTAAACGTTTGTTCCCCTTATATACATATCTTGTCACTTATCTGGGGGTACAAATTAAGTTAATGTGTTCTTCTGTGGGTTCCCTGGCTCTTTGAAACCATTGCATTTCCATGCATTCCCATAATTTGTCCCTGGTTTGTTTTCATTTAAGGAAAAAAAAGCAGGTGTAGACTTAAGAACGTTAACTTGAGAAAAGTAGTCGATTGTATTAGGGAACTAAAATAAAATTCAGACTTTGCTAAAGAGCCTCGTTCCCCAGTTGGTCTTTGGACCTAGGGTGGGGTTCTTGGAGAAGTTAAGTGTGATCCAGTTCAGAGGCAAGAGGACGGGCCACGTCCATCTCTCCTATGATTTAATGGTTGGCTGAGCCAGCTTAAAAAACAATGAGATTGCATGCCTTGTTGAAACAATAATCCTCAATTGGTCCAAAGGGAGATGCTAACAACTCATATGGCAAGAAAAGCAGTTTAGTCCAGCCTGCGTTGTCTGTGTCTGAGATACTTTGCAGAAGGTACTCACTTCAAAGGAATTCAATCTGACGTCGAGACTTGGCAAGTCAAACCCAGGGATGTTGTGAGAAGGATAATTTAATTTGTACTCTTCTATTTTCTGGTTCCTGTTTCTTTCTGTTCAAGCCATTCTGAAGTACTTAGGAGTGGTTAAGTGAGACTGTGGTGGTAGGTAAAAGGTCTTTTTTTGATGATAGGTCTTGACTGAATGTTTTTCACAAATAAAAAAGTAGCAATTGGGGGTGCAGGGCACATATCTCTGCTGTCGAAATCTGCAGTCTTTCAAGGCGTGGATCCTTAGAAGGCAGTGAGCTGGAGACATGCAGTGGGGAGGCAAAGGGTATTTATTTTGATTTAGGTCTCTTCCAGTGGTGTCCCTTTGCTGTGAGAGTGACATGGGAACTCCTTCCCACCATCCACAAGCCCCTGTGGGATGCCCCTCCTGCCCCCGTGACCTCTCCTCATGCCACTTGCCCATTGTTTACCAGACTCCAGGTGTACAGGTCGAGGTTCCCCTCCACCGTTGCACGGGGCATTTGCATCTGCTACCTATGCTGCTCTTGACCAGAACCAGAGTTTGGTGGCTTCTTTTGATCCTTTAGCTTTCAGCTTGAATGCCAGCCCCTCCAAGGACCTTCTCTAAACCCGCTTAAAACTTCCTCCACTTCTTATCCAGTCATTCCATCCAGTGACCACGTTTACTGCCTTCATAGCAGTTATCACTATTTGAAATTGTCCTTTAGCTCCTCTGTTTCCTGTTCCCACTAGAATTCATGGACTAGCATAATTACTTATGCTTTGCCTCCTTTTGTGTACAATAACTTCATGCACTTTGTTTTTCCTTTTTAAAATATTTTGGCCAAGTACTGTGATCATATTTTCTTTCTTAAAGAAAGTTTTGATTTTCTTGTTTGTTTATTGTGCCTGGAGCACAACATTTTTTGCTACAGTTTTTCATTTACTTAATTTTTCTTGACTTGCAGGCTTAGTTCCAACCCCTCAGTAAAATGCCACCTAATAAAACTGTCTGTACAATTTGTAAAAAATACGTGTTCCATGAGGATGAGGACCTTATTCACCACTGAGTAAATGGTGAGTATATAACTCACCACTTATTCAGTGGTGAGTTATATAACACCACCACCAATATAACTAAGTCTTCCCAGCACTTAAATATCATCTAGTACAATATAGGGGCTCAATTAACAATGAATATCTGAATTTTCTAGACCCGTTCAAATGCTGATCCACTGTTATATATGAATCAAACATAAACCAATGTCGATAGTTCAGTTGCCCCTTGCCATTGCCGGGAAGACTTCAACCAGTTGACATAGCACCACCTCCCTTCACCCCGCACCTATCGGAGGTCCCTGTGGCTCAGACCAGGTGGCCGGTTTGATTGGATGAAAGAGGAGAGAGAACAGTGGATGCAAATAGTCAGACATGTCATCATTGGCTTGGAGGAGACACCTTCCTCTGAAACATCCTCTGACACAAACAGCATCCACCCCTTCGCCCCCAGGAAACGCACACAGTGTTACACAGCGTGGATGTCAACCTTCGAAAATCCACAAGTCCCTGAAAGTTTCTTGCCATGTTTTCACATGTGACCTTTGGCTTTGCTTTATGAAATTGTGTAACCCTGCCGCCTGGCAGAAAAGCAGGGAGAGAAGCAGGAAGCTCAGCATTCCCAGGCGATCTTTCATAGAAACTGGGGGTCCACAGACCAGACCACTGACTGACGCCGTTCTTGGGATTCTAGTCCGCACCCCCCCACCCTCGTGTTTCCTTCTCCCCTGGGGCCTCTTATTTGTGTAAGAGAGGACACAGAAAGAGACCTGACAAAAAGATTATTTTTGTGAAGCAATTTAAAGGCAGAATAAAGAGCAAATGCCACCCTCGGGTCAGCCGGAAAGACTAGATGTTTAAGAACTGTATTTTCGTTGTCACTTTGGAGACGGCAGGATGAGAAAACTCAGCACCTTCGTACACCTAGGGGTCCTTTGGAGATGGCTGTCTGTTTGCTGATACACATGTGGCCTGTTTCAGTGGGAGGCATAGGCTCTTTGCGTTAATGAGATCTGGAATTCTGAGATGGCAGAGAAGCATCATCAGACCTCTGGTTCCCCTCCACCCTCAGAAACAGCTCTGTGGTCACGAGAGGGCGGGGCTGCCGGCGAGGTCAGCTTGGACAGGTGCTCAGAGATGCCCTGTCACCTCAAGGCGCTAGGGGTTGGGAGGACAGAGCACCGGATGCAGAATTAGGGCTGTGAGGTATTTGTGTGGAAATGGGAGCAGAAGGAAATTTGGAAAAGAAAATAAGGATTGGCCTCTATTCAGTGTGGTTTGTCATAGGCTTGTTTCCGAGCAAAACAACTGTTCTCTCTTATCAACCCGTTCTTTGCTTTTAAAATTAAGCAAAAATATCACTCTCTCCTCAGTCTTAAGTGCGCGGCTTGTCTTGACCCCCAGGTGCCTTCAATTATTGGCTTCTTCCCAGAGCAGAGAGACGCACTAACTTCCTGTCAGGGGAGATGCAGCTTACCTGATGGAACTTGACTTTGGTTCCTTTTGTAGTCGGACCATTTGGGAGGTGGGTGTTTCCTGTTGAGATTACATTCCTAGTCCAAAAAAAACCCCAGTGAGCTAATGTGGGCATGAAGATTGGCCCTCGTAATTGTTTTGGCAATGGGGATACTGTCTTATCAAGAAAATACAACGGCACCTTTTTAAAATTCAACTCTGTCAACTTTTATCAAGCATCTACCGGGTGTCAGGCCCTGTGTTGCACTCAGGGGATGAAAAGAGATGAAAAGTGCTCATCGTGAGGGTAGAAAACGAGATGCCTGCTTATACAGGAGAAGGATAAGAAGCAGTTGTGTGCTTGGGTTCTTATGTTATTATAATTCAAAATAGTCGTTTATCAAATGCCTAACTTTTCTCAGGCACTTGCGCCAATCATCTCCACTCCTTGCAAGAATCTGGCTAAGGAGATAGTATTAACTTTAATTTACAGCCAAAGAAACTAAGGCTCAGAGAGGATGAATAACTTTCCAAGTTTATACAGGGCGGAAGTGATTCTGATTCACTGCATACTTTTTTATTTTTTTTCAGTTGGACAATAATTTAGATAGGAATGTATTTTCAAATAAAGCCAGATCATATGCCAGTTGTTAAGACCCTCTAACAAGAGAGATACCCAAAGGAGAGAGAGGATCTTCTTAATGTTTAAAAGCCCAGTGATCTAGTGTGGCTGAAGGATTCGAGGACTACTTAAAGAGAATCAACATGTGACACAGAATGAGAGAAAGAAGGGATAATTTCTGAGACGTTGGAAGCAAGATTGTCTTCTCTGTTCTATGACTGGGAACAGGGATAAGGAGAAAGCTTGGAGTTCTATTTTGAAGGTATAAAGCACCAGGAGATATGAGCAACAGCAGATCTTTAACATAAGGTCCTTTCCTGTTAGAAGAAGGGGGCGGGGAGCCTTAAATACTGTAGCTCAGTGACTCACTTTTTATGACAAACCACAGAGTTAAAAGCATTTAATATGACCAGTCAATAATGCACATTTATATATTCTCACAAAATACTTTCACATACATATGTGAAACAAGTGTTTCATGAAACATTACCTTTGTTACATGATATGCTCTGATACCTTCTATTCTAGCTTATAAAACAAATTCCGGTAATGAGCCATGTACTAATGGCTCACGACATGATGTTTCCAAAACAAGGCTCTATCTAATCCATCAGATTTTTTTCCTCTCCTCTCTTCATTCCTTAACCCCAGGAGAAACATCTCTACAGAAAACAATAGAGGCACTAACACCCGTCCCCTCCTTCACCCGCTTCCTGATTCCACGATCCCGTGTACAACACACGTGCCTCCTGCCCCCGGACCTTCCACACATACCTGTGCTTTAAATTCCAGGGACCTCTGGTATCTGTACCAGTTCACTTTTGCAGACGAGGGATGTGTATTATTTATCATTGGTGCTCTGCAGATCATGATTGTTGAGGGTCCCCCCCACCCCCATAAATGAAGCTTCTCTAACGTTCAGAAAATGTTCTCTCTTTTGGATGCTTTTTGACATAACTTTTATAACTGGAGGGAAAAAAAAAGAAGAACGTGGTACTCAACAGTCTTACAATTCCATTAGGAACTTTTCCTTTTATTTTCAAGAGAAAGGTCAAAACTTGAAAACCTAAATGAAACGTAGGCCCAATAAATGTTTTGAGGGTGATCATTTCCATTACAAGCATGATGGTTTTTATAATAGAAATGCTTCTTTTGAAAGTAGCGGTACTGAAATTTGTGTTAGGGAAAAACAAATTGTCATTCAGCAGAATTGTCTGCTTCAATTTTGTCTTCTTGTGAAAAGTGCAATAGAACAAAAGTTTCGTTTTAATTTTTTTAGAGTCAGCGTTAACCCGGTCTGAACCACTGAAGGTTTCTGACCAAACCTTATAATGTCTTTTGTGAGAAGAATAGTATTGGATAGTATGTGGTACACTGTTCAGTTTTCTTTGAAATCATTTTTAGCACAAAAACTGCAAAGGAAAAATATTAAAGAGAGATTGGAGTTTGATCGTAGAACCGTGAGAGGTTTTCATAAGCTTGCAATTTGGAAAATTTATTAAATAATGAAACTGAAATAATGATAAGATAATAATCAGTAGTTTTGATAAATGATCTATAATTATTAGACTTCATTGTAGATAAAAATTCATTACAAACACTTCCCATCAGCATGTTGCTTGAGCCAGAATCACAACGCCATCGTGTTAACACCACCCTGTCCCTCATTTCCCACGTGAGCCATTATTAATTATCTCCTAATGATTCTACCCTGAGAGATACCTCGAATCCACCTCCTTTTGTTTCTCAAGTGAAAGACATGTCTTTGGAGGGGAGACGTCGTTAGGAGTCTGCAGTGACTACCTTATTGCCCACCCACTTCCGTTCTTGCCTATTCTAATCAGCTTTTCCTGGAGCTGCCCAAGTAGACGATTACAAACATAAATCAGACCATGACATTGCCCTATACACTGGGAAGTGCATTTCTAATACAGTCAACAACCCCATAAAGCTCTACAGGATCTATGTCCTGTATGCCCATGTCACTAATCTCATCACTTCCTGCCATACTTCCTTTCTGTTACTTAAACTCACCAAGCCCCTTTCCTTCTCAGACCCTTCCTTCACACCTTCTGACTCCGAACGTCAGGAGTTTTGTTTGTTTCAGGGGAGTCATCTCAGAAGACTGTGCGTATGTTCTTGCGGTGCTGCCATTACTTGATATATTTTTTAAATTTTTATTGAAATATTGTTGATTTACAATGCTGTGTTTCAGGAGTACAGCATAGTGATTCAGTTATATATATATATATATATTTTAAATATTCTCTTCCATTGTAGGTTATTACAAAATACTGATTTTTTTTAGAGGTTTTTTTGTTTGTTTTTAACTCTTCAGTGGAAGAATATTTACTAATACAAAGTTTGATTTAGGATATTATAATTTCCAAAGCACTTGGACAGATCTTCTCATTAAAGTTTTTAAAATTTTCATTAGACCCATGATTGAAGTTGATACTGATCCTCAGAAAGCTAAGTAGATGGTAATATAGTAGATGGTAATATCAATCTAAATATATTAGCAATTGTATTAATTGTAAATAGGCATAATT
>NW_020174268.1:1461000-1478798 GCF_003031525.2 Neophocaena asiaeorientalis asiaeorientalis | reverse complement strand
ATGTAAAAAGGTTAGAAGTGAAATAATGGGAAAAAGCACAAAATGCAAATACCAATGTTGTCTCTCCATCCCCCTCAAAAAGGCAGTGGTAGCTGTATTAATACTATGAGGATTTTTAAAGCAAAAAACATTACCAGATATAAAGAGGGTATTTTACAATGGTGAGAGCTTTAATTCACCTGGAAGTTATAATAATCCTCAAATTTTAGCCGCTTAATAATATGAGCTAATTAGAGCAAAAAGTGATGGAACTAAGAGAAGAAATGTTTAAAAAACAACGGATAGTAAGAGATTGTGATATATCTCTCTCAGTAATAGAGAGAACAGACAAAAAGTCAGTAAGCGTTTAGAAGTTTTGAACACTATAACAAACTTTACTTATGGACACATAAAAAACATTGAACACACAACAAATCCAGAAAACCATTTTTGTCTAATATACACGGAACGTATACAAAACTTGATCAGATCAAAAGTCAAGTCTCAAAATATTTGAAAGGATAAAAATCTCACAAAGTATTCAACGTTGATCAGTATTCAAGCTACATCAGTGACAATAATCTTGAAAACAACATTAAAATCTTGAGTATTTTCATATTTAAAAATTAAGAATTATTCTACATAAACAATGAAATGGGTCAAAGAAATAACAATGATAATTAGAAAATATTTTTACCTGAATGATAATGAAATTTTGACATCTCAAAATTTCATGTATAAAAATGCAACTAAAGCCATCCTTAAGGGAAATTTTAATTTAATGCATATGTTAGAATAAAGACTGCAAATTAGTTCACTGAATATCCATCTCAACAAGGAAGGAAAAATAAACTGAAAGAAAGTAGCAGGAAGGAAGAAAATAAACAGAAGAGCAAAAAATAATTCATATTTTAAAACAAATGTATAGTAGAGACCATCATCAAAGCCAGTGTGTTCTTGAAAAGTCTGTTAAAAATGGCAAGGTCAAACAAGGAAAAAGAGAATAAAATAGGAATGAAAAAAGAAGATATCAGTATAGTTCCTTGCAGACATTGAAGAATATTATCAACAACTATAATAAGGGTAAAATTTCTAAAGAAAATACCAACAAGTTAACTCAATTAATATATAAAAAAGTTACCACACGAGCAAATTGAGTTTAAGGTATAGCACAAGATTGGTTTAATGTAACTTTCCACACTAATTTTATAAAGGAGAAAAATTGTGTGATTATTTCATTATATATCAAGAAAGTATTGATTGAGATTCACCATTAGTTCATGATAGTAACTCTTAGTATACCAGGAAAAGGAACTTTTCTTAATCTGAAAAGGGTATCCACCCCAAAATCTACAGTACAGTTTGCCTATGTGCCCCCCAAATCTGTAATTAAAGCCAGTGTCCTGTCAGAGGTCATTCTGACCTCATTCAGACCTGTGCTGTGCCATTTGACGTTTAATTGCTCATCTTCTCTATGATATCATCAAAATTGCTGAACTAAAAGAAAAATGAAGGGAATACTTTTAATATTTGATACCATATAGAATGCCTATAAAGTTGTTAAGAATAGATTAAATATCATGAATTTAAGTTAGACATTGCCTGAGAATACCCGTATTGAGAGGAATGCAGAATTGGAAGTCAGGGCCAGGGCCACAGCACAGGTCAAGGGCAAGATCTAGGATAAGCCGAGAGAAAATAGCTAGTGCTGAGAAGATGGGCAGCTGTCCTAGGTCCAGGGAGGCTGTGTCCAGAGACCAAGAAATGCAAGTTGACTGAGAAGCAGCACTTCCATCTGCTTGGAGGACAGAGGCTAAGTAAGTACTACACTGTAGAATGACTTCTGCTCCTGTATCTGAGAACTCTGCCTGGTGGGTGTTAACTGTAGCCAGAAGGACCTTGCCCTGGGGTAAGAGACTTGGCAGGTGCCTGGGGTGCCCCCAAATAATCCTTAGACTCCAGGTGAATGAGACAGTAGTCCTTCTACTCCTTGGTTTCAATCAGTAATAAGCCAAGAAAATTCTTATGTCTGTGGTTCATCATCATGAGAAGATAGAAGAAACATTGTTTTTCAGCAGTTTCCTTCCCCTGGTTCAATACTTTTGGATATCGTATCTCACATCACGGGGCCTTTTATAATTTAATTTGAGAGCTTATTAATTTCCAGTGAAATATTTTGATACAGTTGTCCTCATTCACAGAAACAATGCCGAGAACTACACAGAAAATAAAGTAGCTATTATCACAGTCATCATTATTATTTCTGCACATTTTCTGTATTTCCCAAGCCCCTTCATCCTGGGAATAGAAACACATCACAATAACAGTCACAAAACAGCATTTCTTTGGCTCCAGCTAGCTCCCTCAGATTCCTCCCAGGCAGCTGGGGAGTCTCTAGTGAACGTCTCACGTATATTCTGTGAGCGAGTCCTCTTGATTACTTCTAATCACCAGCAGGTTTATTCCCCACCCACCCCGGGGAGGGTTTCCAGTGGCTCTGACTCCACACGCGGTCCCTGTGTCATTGGGGACCAGGAGTTCTTGTGCTTTCCGCTAATGCCCATTCGAGGGTGACAGAGTCTCACATCCAGGGCACTTAGCTGCAGCCCAGGAGTGAGTGTCATCTCCTATAAATTGATAAATGCTGCTGGATAAATGCTACTAGTATCTTGCGTTTCTAGTGCCCCACTGAGATTTTGGAAAAACTGCTCTTCTTTGTTGACACTACCTTTATTGTAATTTCTCTAGCGAGGACTCCTATGCGCCTGCTGGAACAGTACCCCCGTATTCGGAGAGGAGCCATTTTGTTGCTCTCAGCATCAGTTCTTTTCACTTGTATCTTTGTCCCTTGTCGTAGAAGAAAGTTGTTTCCTTGTCAGTCCTTTTCCTTCCCTTCCTAGCCCAGGAGGCTCCTTGCTTCCTCCTGTGTCTGCATGGACTGGTCCAAAGCCAGTCCACACACCAGGTACACCTGACTCTGGGGGCACGTAGGGCTTCAGCTCAGATTTGGGACGTAAGTAAGTACATGCCTAGGACTCCCCCAACAGAAGGGGAAATGGCTTAGTGCTGTTCACAATTAAATCTTAAAAATATTATTTCCCGAACATATAAGATTGTGAGTAACCAGAATAATAGACAAACGTTATGGAAGGTGATGATATACTTTGAAGGAGGAAGCCTGTCATGAAGGCACTTCTCTGCTTCCTTTATCATTCTGGTCTGGAATGTGTATTTTTCTTGAGGAAGGGTTTATAGAGTTGAGAACCCATGGAGTTTTTTTGGGTTTTTTTTAAGTGAAACTCTCTGTTTTTTAATAGTCCAAAAACTAATTATCTTGTATCCTCTTACGGTTGGAAGCCTTTCAGCGAAATAAGGGATTTTTGTATTTCTCCAAAGCAAATACTGTAAACTCTCCTATGCTGGAGGACCAAATTCCTGAAATGCAAGGCTAGTTACCTGCCTCATTAAGAAACATGAGTACAAACAAATTTTATGAAAAAATTATGGAAAGCAATTGGCTAGAGAGTGATTACAGAGGTTAATCTGAGTACTAATTGGCTTGTTTAGGACTGAGCACCAAACCAGATTCACCAGTCATTTCTAGTGTAAATAAATGATACATCATTATGGCAATTAAAACATGATTCATTTTTCCACAGTGTTTCTACATTAATGGAAAAATAATCATTTGGGCTTAATCCAAATCCACAAAAAATATGCCCCATCTCAATGGGGCTTTTACCTTTCAAGTAATTTTTCCTACTGTTGAATGTGTAGAATGAGGCAAGACAGAACTGCATTTCTGAACTGTAGGGCTGAAAGGAGATTCTCATAAGGACTATGCCTTCCTTCCAAGCCCTATGTGTTTATGCTCTAGGTCACTGTTCTAGTGAATGCGACACTGCAGTCATCCGTACAGTTACAAGGTATAGGGTGCGTGCGCAAATTATAACTTTCTTGCACAAAGCAAGAAGCAGAGCTGTATCAGGTGGTATAAGAGGGATAAGTAAAAGTCATGTGATACAATAAAGAAGATAAATTCTGGAGAATTTTTTAACTGGGGGAATTTTTTTCCTGGGAAAGTGCTTATTTCTGCTAAATTAAGAGTTTCTAGCTGACACACGCCAAAAATGCCACAGGGCGTGGGTAGACTGACGGTACCTGCTGATCCCATGCTCCCCCTGGGCTGGACCTTTGACCCCTGAATCTTGAGCATGGTGACGTGGTCAGCCCTCCTCCTTTCTGAGACCCACGGGAAGTCACGGCACTTCACTTGCATGCTGTTTTCTCTTGGTGTGAGAGTAACTCTTCACCACAAAGTGCCTGAGGTCCCAAACCAAAGAACCTGGGGTTGTGGTGGCAGGGAGAAGTAGCAGGGAAGCAGAGCATGAGAAGACCCAGTTAGGACAAGCATAGCACCCTGTGATGCTGGAGGAGAAGGAAGAGGGGGGTCTCACCAGGTGGTCAAGGGGCGCACTAGCGTACGTCTTGCTTTGGGACAATTCTCTAGGATTTCAGAACCTTAGGATATGTCTCCTGATTGCATTTTTGCTTACTGGGTATGTCTGTGAGCTTCTTACCGATAAGTTCCGAGTCTTTCTTCATTAGTGTACTTTCAGGTCCAAACACAGGGCCAGGCACTTGGTAGTTATTAAGTATTTGGCGGTGATAATAATTCTGGTGATGATGATGGTGCTAGCAGCAGCCGCTAACATTTACTCACTGAGCATTTTATATGTATTATCTAATGTAATCTTCATAGCAGTTGTCTTGAAGGTGTTACTGGTTGGTTTTGTTTTTTTTTTCATTCATTGATGATGCACAGAGTTTCAGCCCATTGCCCAAGGTCCCACAGCTGGTAAGTGTAAGAGCTGGGGATCAGATCTCTCTGATAAGAAAACAGTACGAAAATGCAAGTAGTTGGATGAACTAGTGAGTAACGAAAGCAGTGTTTCCATTTATATCCGTGGACCTAGAAGCTGTATTAGACTGGGGCAAGGTTTCTTAACCTGTTGCATTTCGTGCCAGGTAATACTTTGCCTTGCGGGCTGACCTGTGCCTTGTAGGGTGTTTAACAGCATTCCTACCTTCCACCCACTAGATGCCAGGGGCATGCGTTCCCCCACTCCCGCTCTCCCAGTTGTGACAACCAAAAGTGTCTCTAGAGGGCAAAATCGTTGCCGGTTGAGAAGTCCCAGAGTGAGAAGGGCCACCTGAGGCCTCTACTTCAGAAGCACGGATTCCTACTGTGGTCACCTGGGAATTACTTTACCTTCCAGAAACCAACAGCATCACTTTCCACAGCCCTTAGAAGAGCGAGCTTAGGTGCATTTCCCTTCCTCTGTGATGGCATTACTGTCTTCATTCTCTAGGAGTTAGGGGATGAGGTAGGGAACAGTATTTAGTTTTTTGGTTTTTTTCCGTGTTTTCTCCTTCTGTTATAGGAGAGAAAGAGAGCAAAAACATTATCCCTCAAAAATGACAAGAACCTGTCCAAATAATCACTTTCTCATCCTAGGAGAGGAAAAGGGTAGACATTTAGGAGTAGGGCCATGGGTGAAGGGTGCTGTAGAGGTAGGAGGAATTTAATTCACTGGGTGCAGCAACAGCGTGCCTAGTCTTGAGAACACAAGACCTGGCCAAATGCAAGTATCCCAGGCCCAAAGGAAGTTGGGAAGAGGACCCAAGTGGATTGTTTCATACCCCACTCTTAGGTTTCTTGAGAATCTCTGTTTATTGGGGACTCTAAGTCTGTTTGTGGTTGACTTGTAAAATGGAAAGGGTGAGTTGGACAGGAGGGTGTGGTGTGATTTAAAATAGGAAGATCCAGTATACATCTTTGGAGAGAAAATTCAACTTTCACATTTGAAAATCATTGATAAGGAGTCCCATGCTCATTGGGCACTACAGTAAGGAGCTGCAGCTCCAGGGTTCACAGTGTGAGAACCTCACGTGGCTGTACTGTCCTTCAGTTGTACTCTCTTTAGCCTTCTGGCGTGGATACCAAGGCTACTTTAAATAGGTACTCAAGCGCCTCTGTAACAGTGAAAATTCCTAAGTACTGCGGAACACATTTTAGGGAGTATAGTCGTGTTTAAAGTTACTTAGGTAAGCCCCTGAGAGACCATTTGAGATTCATGCAGCTAACTCTGTATATATTTAATTCATTAAAAGCAACATTAATGCATGAGAGAATGGCATTTTATGGAATTTTTAAAAATTTTATTTATTTTTTGGCTGCGTTGGGTCTTCGTCGCGGTGCGTGGGCTTCACATTGTGGTGGCTTCTCTTGTCGCAGAGCACAAGCTCTAGGCGTGCAGGCTCAGTAGTTGTGGCTCACGGGCTCTAGAACGCAGGCTCAGTAGTTGTGGCGCACAGGCTTAGTTGCTCCGCGGAATGTGGGATCTTCCCGGACCAGGGCTCGAACCCGTGTCCCTTGCGTTAGCAGGCAGATTCTGAACCACTGCGCCACCAGGGAAGCCCTTATGGAATTTTTATGCTTTAGGACTCTGAGCATGTTTTTAATTCTAGATTAATAAAAAAAATCAATTATTCAGCTTGGATAATCCTGATTTAAGAAAATCCGGATTTGCAAAATAGATAAACTGGGCCATGAGTTCTTAGTACTATAAATATATTCTTAACCGTGTTCAAAAAAAACTACTGATTTAAATAATCCTTCTAATTCATTAAGGGCCATTCAGGTCTCCAGTATTTGACTGAGAGGCCGTGAAGATGGGAGGGGAGTAAGTAACCAAGCTAAGGTGCTCAGGACTCAACCTGATTGCGTATCGATCAGAAATTTTTTAAAAAAGCTGTCAGAAAGGTAAAGATATCAGAAGTGTAAGGCGAGTTCAAGGAAAACGTCATTTGGCTTTCTGAAATAAGTTTGTATTTCACCTTCTTTGAAAATTATTTCTGTGGAAATCCTAGAAAAATTAGACAAAATATTGAGAAGAGAGAGAAGGTAAGCAGGATAGTAACGTGGTTTTGTCTAAACAGCAGTGGGAAGTTTAGCCTTTGGTCTTTGTCTCCAATCTGCCCATCCCTGGGGGAAGGACAGGATTGCCACGAGCTGTAGCTCCCTCTCTAGGCCCTTTAGGATTTACCTAGTAGTCCCTGCTTTCAAGAACTGCATATTCTGGTGTTCAATACTTTAAGGCATGCCCATTAAAAAGACCACTATGCTTTTGATAAAAGTCCTTTCCCAAACATTTTGGTCTCGGGGCTTCTTTGCACCCTTCAGAATGACTGAGGATGCCAAAGAACTTTTGTTCATGTGATTTATATCTATCAATGTTTACTATATTAGAAATCAAATAGAAAAAATAATATATAAAAAATAATTTATAAGCAACATTAAGCATATTACCTGTTAAATCACACACTTTTTGGAAAATATATTTTTCAAAACCAAAAATATTAGTGAGGACAGTAAGTGTTCTTTTTGATTTTTGCGCATCTCTTTAATATCTTACTTGACTGGTTCAATAGGAGACATCTGGATTCTCGTACCTACTTCACTATTCAGTTTGTTTGATGATATGTTTCAGTTGAAGAATATAAAGAAAATCCCGCCCCACACATATATGGGAGGAGTATTTCAATAGCCTTCTCAAATAATTGTGGACATTGTTCTCTGATACTGTACCACACTCAAAAACTGCTTTGATTTTTTTTTAAGGCAACAGCAGTTTTACCCACGATGGCCTTTGCCCCATCAGTGCAAAGCTCAACATGGTGAAAAAGGCAGATAACATTTTAGTATTATTATGAAAATAGATTTGACTTCCCAGATCCAAAGAAAGAATGTCAGGGGGCACTTAGGAGTCTGCAGTCCATACTTTGAGAACTGCTGTCGTGGAAAAACATTTTAAAACATGGGGAAAAGTCCATGGCTATTAGTGATAAAGGGACACAGAAAATTGTCCCATTTCTTAAATCAAAATATTTCTAGTAAAGAGAAAAACTGGAAAGTGTATATCAAACTGTTGAACAATGGTAATATCTCAGGATTGAAAAATTAGGAGTCATTTTATTTTCTTTTTTGTTTATTTTATAGAATTTCTTACAGAAAATGTTTTGTAACAGAACAGGTATTGATTCAGTCTTTAATATGATAGAAATTAAATATTTTGAAATTTTAAGCAAAACCTCTTGTAGTCCCATTACCCTAAGAAGATTGATTTAACTCCTTTTAAAAAACTTTTATTGTGGTGTGAGAACACGTAACCTGAGATCTACCCTCTTAACTTTTTAAGTGTACAATACAGAGTTGTAAACTGTAGACAGTGTGTACAACAGATCGCTAGAACTTACTTGTTTTTACTTCCTGTTCATTTTAGGTATTAATTAATTTGTATATATATATTTTGAATAGAATAGTAGAAAATTCATTTTTCTACTTATTATTATATATGACCAAGAGCTTTCATCTTAATTATATATAAAATATTAGCATTCTTATTACTGATACAAATTTTGGCTCCTGTGGAAATGAACTGGCTAATCTAAATGGTACCCAATGATATTAGTTGACGCAGTTTCTTCCAAACAGGAAGCAACAGTGATTTTTCATTAACCGACTTTAAAGAAATGTAATCACTGCATTAACACTCTGATAATTTTAGATCCTAAATTATTTGATTTTAATGATTTAGCAAATTCCTGTTTGTTCTTAAAGATTTAAAAATAGCCAGTGGTACTTTAGGTAGTTTCATTTATTGTTATTTTCACTATAACCACACTCTTTTAACTTTCATCATTCTCAACCTGGTTGTTTCTACACACCACTTAGGGCTAATGTGTAAAGATAACGATTTTCAAATTCTGGTGATGCATGATGTCTGCATAGGAGAGGTTTCTCTGGTTGACACTCAGCTACAGCCATTTTCCAAGCCATGTAATTTTAATTGCTTAGCATCTCTTGTATGATGAGCTCTAGCTGAGGGCATCTTAACACAGGTAGACTCTGCAGGCTCACTCCCAGGTGGCTTCCTATCAGAAGTGATAAGTGAGAAATAATGGAATGGCAGCACCTTTCCTTTGTGCAGCTTTGATTCTTTTGGAGAAATTGTACTCTTTCTATCACAGAGTAAATCCCCCAAACATCTTGTCTACTCTGATTATATACTTCAGTTCTTAACAATATCTGTGTCAAGCTTGTTACCTCCATTGAAGCAGATGATTTATGAAAGCTGATAGGTATTGTTTGAAATACTATGAACATAGGATGCTTTGTTTAGTTATTTCCTGTCTACTCCAAGATAACCTTCTCTCACATGCCACACGAAATATTAGACGGATAGTAAAATGTAACATATACCCAGGAGGGTTGTCTTAGCTTCAGTGGTTGATTCAGAGGGATACTGAGTCAGAGGCGTTCTTGGCAACTAAATTCAGACTAGTCCAGGTTGGACAGCTTCGTGTGACAGCCGCATTAATTATTTGTTTGTTGTTTTCATAGCTGTGCAAACAACAGACTATTGATTTTTTTAATTGAGTGGGTGCTGGAGGTACTCTGCTGGGGATCAAACCTGGCTTCTCTACTTCTAGTAGTAGTATTTAGTATTATAGTAATAATAACAATAATACTAGCAGTAGTATTTGGTATTACCGGTGATCACTAGTAATAATAATTACCAGTAGTAATTAGTCTCTTTCTATCAATGTCTTTTTCTGTAAAATGGGCGTAACAAGGTTTCTATGAGCACACTCTGACCTCACTAAAGACAATTTCAAGTGTAGGAGAACATGACATTGCTTCAACTTAAAAATAAGAAAAAAGAAATAGTAGAGTCAGAGAACCAGAAAGAGACACTGGCAAACATGTAAGCTCCCAAGTTAAAAAAAAAAATCAATGGAGTAGCTGAATAACAGAATGAAAATGCTGAATGCCGAATGGTGATTTGGGAAGTTAAGGCACTCCTTCCTCCCCAAATCCAAAGAAATGAGACAGAAAATGAAGGCATGAGAGAAATGTAGGGGCATGGAAAAATCAATCCAGGAGGTCAAACATTTATTGACTGGGCGTTCTAGAAGGGAGCAGAGAAAATAGAAAAGAAAATAATCAAAGAAATTATCAGAGAAATAGCAGAAGATAATTTCTCTAAGTTGGAGATAGACTTGTGTCTTGAGATTAAATGGTTTGGCCAATTTCCAGCAAAATGAAAGGAAAACAACCTATACCTAGGTGCATCTTGATGAAATTTCAGAACTCCTAGGATAGGGTGAAGAAAGAATTCTGTTCCCAAGGATGAAAAGGAAAGCTACCTAAAAAAAAAAAAAAAAGAAAGCATTATGTTAGCAGGCTTTTTTGGGCCACCCTGGATTCTGCAATATAGTGAAGTTTAAAACATTAAATTGTCATGGAAAATTATTTTGAACTCGGAAATCTCAAACATAAAGGTACCATAAAGATATTTTTAGAGGTGCCCAACCTTCTACAAAAAATAACTTCTCGATCTAACACAACAAAATGAAACGCAAATGAGTGACAGAATTAAAAAATGAACAAGAAAATCTCCAAACTCATAACAAGGATGGAATTTTATATTAAGTAACAGTGCAGAAATTTTTATCCAATAGACTGATAAAATTCAGTGTTGGTGAATATAGGGAATAGGTACTCTCATATATGTACTTTGGGTGAAATTATAATAATCTAGTGCAGTAATTTGGAAGATAGTATGGCAGCATATATTATTATTTAAAATCTGCATTCCATTTGATCCAACAGTTCTAGTGTCTGTAGTAAGACAATAGTCCTATGTATAGAGAGAGAGTATATACTAGGCGGTACAATGGGCAAGGGGTAGAACTGGGGGGCTGGTGTTGAGCCAGGAACGTCATCTCGCTAGTCTTCTGCACCATTTACGTGACTTAAGTAATTAAGCGCTCAAGAACTCAGAAGGAGAGGGGGTCTCGCAGAGGCTACGTCAGCGAAAAGGAGATGAAGCCTGATCTACTTTTACGGGAAACAAACACATATGATCAGCGGAGAAAAGGTGGAGTTGAGTCTTCTCCAAATGCACGTGAATCAAAACATTCAGTTTTGAGCCGAAACCAAGCTTAGAAAGCTTCAACCCCAAAGGAAACCCTTTGGGAAAATTGTGACAGAGTGAAAATTGGATTATAATGGAAACGTATCTACTCTATAATTTTATGGTTTTCCAAACAGTATATCATCTCACTTTACATTGTGTTTACTTAATTAGACGTTTGAAATATGGAAAACAATATTTAGAAGAGCAGAAACATGGACTTAATGGGACTCAAACAGCATAAACAGAAAAGATAAATTCAGGTGTCTTTATATTTTAATCATATGGATAATTCTGGTGTAGAAAGTTAGCTGCCTTGCTTGCTGCTCTCCATCACTCAGATTCTTTATCACATACATCATATCCATTTTTATTTCTTGCAAGATGCATCAGGCCAAATTCAGTGACAAAGCATGAAACCAAAAAATACATTCTCTCTAGATTTCTTCCCAGCTGGGCTGAAACAAGCTTAATAAACTCTACTTATAAAAAAGGATTGAGAAATGAGGGTCCTGAAATCAATATAAAAAAATACCGGGCTTCCCTGGTGGCGCAGTGGTTGAGAGTCCGCCTGCCGAGGCAGGGGACATGGGTTCGTGCCCCGATCTGGGAAGATCCCACATGCCGCGGAGCCGCTGGGCCCGTGCGTCCGGAGCCTGTGCTCCGCAACGGGAGAGGCCACAACAGTGAGATCCCCAGGTATCGCAAAAAAAACCAAACAAACAAAAACAAAAAAACCCAAAAAATACCAAGTCAGTTCTCCTTTCCTTAAGAAGCATACAGTAGAATTTTTAGTGGAGAGAAGGTCCATAACTGGGGTTTATGGGGAGAAATATAGAATTGAGTATAGTAGAGTATAGTGGTTGTGAAGTGACAACAACTGTCCCTGGGATTGTGACATCATGGCTGTGGAACGCACAGCACAAGACCTGGCACATAATACCCCGCAACTCCTCGCTAATATATTTAAATTATTAATTTACTTAACACACTCTTATTGAGTGTCTGCTCTGCATCAGGTGCTGTGCCAGGCACTCAAGGGTAGGTCTTTGGGAGGGGAAGAGACCCAAGGTTGAGTGAGGTTATGTCTTGCCCTCCCATTTACTTCAAAGCAAATTTCAAGTTAAGAAGAATGTAGGGGCTTCCCTGGTGGCGCAGTGGTTAAGAATCCACCTGTCAATGCAGGGGACACGGGTTCGAGCCCTGGTCCGGGAAGATCCCACATGCCGCAGAGCAACTAAGCCCGTGCGCCACAACTACTGAGCCTGCACTCTAGAGCCTGCGAGCTACAACCGCTGAAGCCCATGCGCCTAGAGCCCCTGCTCCGCAGCAAGAGAAGCCACGGCAGTGAGAAGCCCACGCACTACAACGAAGAGTAGCCCCCACTCGCCGCAACTAGAGAAAGCCTGCACGCAGCAATGAACACCCAACACAGCCAAAAATAAATAAATAAAATTAATTAATTAAAAAAATTATTTTCATCCTGTTTTTTCAAGGCCAGAATAAAGGATGAAAATAATGGGTAAGAAACAAAGGTTTTTAAGTGCAAGATGTAGAGGGTTTAATTAAAGGATGATGAAAAAGTGACTAGTCTCCAAATCTTTAGTAAAGCTAGTTAATTCTCCACTAATGCTGTAGAAATTATGCTCTAGTGAGCTGGGACATTTTATTCATAATCAGGCACATTATGTGCTTTTAATTAACAGTTGTACTTCCATTTGTCGGCCACTATTGAAAGAAGAGCCATACCAAATAGTATCCTACGTTGTTTCATAGTCATCCTCAAAAAACTTTAGGCATCAGGCCTGCATAGAGTATTCTTTGCTAAGAATTGCACGAATCAGACTAACAGACCCATCTCTCTTCTCTAGCAGTACACCATCCAAAATAAATTGTGGACAGGTTAAGAGGACACCAGTCAATCCAAGGAATTAAAAATATGTATTATTCAGCAACCCACTGAATGAGAGAAAACATTTGCAAATCATATATCTGATAAGGGATTAATATGCAGAATATATAAAGAACTCCTACAACTCAAAAATAACAAGAGAAAGCAAACAAACTTATTTAACAAATGGGCAAAGGACTTGAATAGACTTTTCTCCAAAGAAGACATACACATGGCCAACAAGTTTAAAAGTTGCTCACCATTACTTATCATTAGAGAGATGCAAATCAAAACCACAGTGAGGTATCTCCTCACCCGCTTTAGAATGGCTGCTATCAAAAAAACAAAACAAAACAGAAAATACCGAGTGTTGATAAGGATGTGGAGAAATGGAACACTTGTGCACTGCTGGTGGGGAGAAGAGTAATGGATTAAAAAAAAAGTCGTTAAGGGTAGGGTCCTCTCATTGATTGTGTTTGCGATGTGCCATGCCAGCCACTTCACCTGCACGTGAATCCCTCATTAAGAAGGAGAATCCAGTGGTTGAGTGGCTACATTTTCTGTGCTAATTATAGTCTAGCCAGGGGCATTGGTTGATGACTGATGCTTAATGGTTAGATTTACCTCCTCTAGAGCCAGAATGACACCTCAGAGAGCGGGTATTTCTGTTAATCGTCCAGTGTAGGGGACCTCAGAGACTACCTGGAGGGTGGAGGGGTATTTCTGTTATCGTCCAGTGTAGGGGACCTCAGAGACTACCTGGAGGGTGGAGGGTGTCTGAGAGAGGGGACTCAAGGGACAGGGTCCCTGGTCACTTCTACCCAAGCAGCTTTGCATCTGTCAGGAGATTGGGTTTTTTTCCTCGAAAGATTCTGCTTGAAAATAGCTTAACTGCAAAGAGGGTGGTTAAAAAGTCACTGATCCCGTTCATGATCTTTGTCAGATGGGAAAATAGCAACTGTGAGAATTAAGTGATATCCTCTTTATTCTGGTCCTTCTTGCTCTTGTCCTCCTTTTCACGTTCCCCATTTTAGTTATCTCCTAGTTAGTGCAGATTTTCAAAGGAATACCATCCTTTTAATCTTACCACCAGCCTCTGCAGGGATTGAGCAGATATGGTACACCACCACTGACAAAATAAGAACCTAGGTTTTCCCGTCTTCTAACCCACATCTCTTAGAACTAGACCTCATTTTCTGAGAGCCTCATCCAGGGTAGGGCCAAGGAACGTGGGTTTTTAATATGCACCTCAGACGTTGCTTCTGTAGGTAGTCTTGAGGCCACATTTTGAGAATAACCAGACTCGATTTTTTGCGAAGGAAGAACCCCTGCAGTTTGTGGATCAGGAATTATTATTGAACTTTATGGATAAAATGCAGAGAACAAAACAACTCACTCAAGGATGCCCTGCTACTGTGATGTGGTTGAGACCCAAAATTCTATGTTTTTCCCACAAAACTGTTGCTTCCCAAACGCTGGTCTACAGAACAGTGCCTTTCCGTGTTTGGCTTTTTTTCTGTGATCCATAGCGAAATAAGAAAAACGTAGGACAGTATTGTGTTTTATCAAGAATCTCCATTTATTCTGAGATTCTTTAATACTAAATGTTTTTAGTAACAAAAAACATGATGGTAATTGTATGTAGTAGTTTTTTTAATGGCATGAAATCCACAAATCTGTGTACTAAAGCACTAAAAGCCCGGTGGCTCTACCTGAAAAGAAAACATGAGGCGAACAGTGGAACTCTGCTCTCCAGGCCTCCCTGTGCCCCACTTCTGGGTGCCCGGTGAGTTCCACAGAGCACCATTTGAGAACCACTGAGGTGGTGGAAAGTACACCAGACAAGGAGTTGGCAGACCTTGATTCTAATCTTATCTCCATCATTAATTAGCTATGTGACTTCAGCAAATCAATTCATTTCTCTAGGCTTGTATCATCTTCTAGGATTCTGTGTGCTTAGGGATAAGTTTCTATGTTTTGAAATAAGGGAATTATTAAAATGGATTAGGAGTTATTTTCCTTCATTATGAGTAATTCATCAACTCTACTGCATTTGTATGAAACGCTAATATAATTTTTTATTAAGCCCAGCACACAGAAAGCTCATTAGGCTGACACTGGCTTATCCAGAGTGGTGGTGAACTCAAAGCAATTGCTATTCCCTAGTAATCTAGATCTCTGTGGTTTAGTAGTAAAATATTGAATTATCTGAATCTCGTTAATACAAGACTCATTTTTTTTTCAATTTCCCTATTTTTAAATAGAGTTTCTGCTCCTAATTCAAGAACTTTGATGTATATGCCAATGAGCATCAGCCTCTGACTCCTCAGAAGGTGGCCTCACCTTGATAACCACAAGCCCTCACAAATGTTCTGGTCCACAAATAAATTGTCAGATGCTTAGGATTTGATTCTGTTTGTGATGCTGTACCAATCAGTCTCCGTGGTGTCTTATAAATACTTAAATGCCACATCAGCTTAAAAATTCATACTTCATTTGGGGGTAGCTCTCTTGCCTTGTAGCACTAATTTTCCCGTGTATTCGACAAGCACGTAATGAGCTTGCTCTATCTGCCGAACTGAGCTAGGCCTTGAGGACAGAGTCCCAGACCTCAGGGAGCTCCTAGTCCAGCAGAGGAGCTAGTCTTACAAATAAGTGATTAAAATATAGTAGAAATATGGTATTGGACAATTTATATTTTCAGTCTTTAAGCTTAAACTTCTATTCATATTTGTCCAAAGCAATGGCCTTTTAGGGCCAAGTATCTTTGGGTGTAGGCTGGGACTTTAGGTCAGAGAGGTCCTAGGTTCACTGACCCCCCCCCCCTTGATAAAGTTCAGAGGCTGTTGAGGGCTTCCCTCCTCTGCTGTCCTTCCTTTTTAGGAGGAAGGACACGAGAGTGGCCTTGTAGGGCTCAGGGACAAAGAACTACTTGGGTACCAAAGGACCTGACTTGAATGCAAGGTATAGAGGGTATAGGGAAGACTTGGCAGCCTTCCTCATGGAGGTGAGGGTAGTCAGTGGTCTCATGGGAAAGAGAACTTGGGCACAGTCCCTCCTGTGGGAGCCAGAGTACCGGACCAGGATTGGTTGTTAAGCAAACTGGGCTGAGCCTCTGGCATTAGTCTTTGGGCGATCCTGCCTGCTTCTCTCTACTGGGTCTATAGTATCCTGCACAACATGCGTCATCACATCAGGTTATATCCAAACACGTCTTCTAAGAGTGAATATCTCATTGTTCTAAAACCGATGCCAAGTGTTTTATTATTCAATTGGTCATGTCAGTAAAACATTGGAGTTTATCGATTTGTGCCTTTCATCATGTACCTATAAAATATAGAATTTGATTGCTCTCTTACAGAAAAAAAAAACCTACTTCTAGACACAAGAGGTCAGTGTACCTCATGCAAAGGGTCTGGACACAAGTCAAATTCTGTTGACTTTTTCACACAGTTCCAAATGAGAGTGTGGGCCAGAACACACTCTTCTTTTGTTTGGAAAATAGTGATATGTTCTCAGGTATCCCCATGTTAGGGAAAACTTTCTGGTAAAGTATACACACCAAGTTTGTATCATACAGGGTTCTGGCAAATTCCTGGAAGTTAGTGCATAAGAATTTTCCTCCTCCTGTCTTTTCCTCAGTTCGTTCTTCTTCACTCCCTCCCTCCCTCCTTCCCTTTAGCTAAGCTAGAGGGAATCATATTGTTTGCATGTAGATTAAAACATGGCCCTACTAGTTCGTTCCTTTCAGCTTTTACCTGGACGGGGGGTAATATGAGTGAAGGGCTGGGAGGGACCTTGGGGTCCTGGGAAGCAGTGTTCCTCCCTTCTCTGGACTCTTAGGGTAGTAAGTATTATAGATTGTGTACGTTTTGCATTTGAGTGTACGTTGGAATGTTTGTTGTTTGTCAGTCTTCGCCTGCAGTATTGTGGTTCCTTAAGGACAGGAATCATATATAACTACATCTCCCACACTGACCAATGAACTACTGTTCGTGTAGTTGTGGATCAGTGAGTGGTGTGACAGAGTGGATGAGTGGGGTCTTCTGATGGAGACCCACCTTTTCTCCTCATTTGCCAGCCCAGGGTGATTTCAGGTAGCCAAATCATCTACATAGTTATGTTTCTTTACATGAGATATTTGACATCAAATTCTTTTTTTAAAAAACATAACATCTGATAGGCATAATATAGCCTATGGCTAATTACTGCTTTTTGATTCACTGCACTCCACGTGTCTGTGCAAACATCTCTTTCCCTCCACCCCATTCAGTTGAGCCCATTTGGCCTTTCCTGGCCCTACCCAGTTGTCACAAGTGTTTGCATCACAGTCCACCCTGGTCAGTGGTGGGGCCAAAGGATGAAGCAGCCTTTTTACACACTGCACCCCTTTCTTGCCTGTTCTTCTGCGTCATTCACTAAACGTAGCGTGTTCTCTTGTGCATGAGGATGCAAGAGTTTTTGGACTCAAGTCAGGGTTTGAGTCCCAGCTCTACCCCTTCTTAGCTTCATGACCTTGGACAAATTACTCTTCTAATCTCATTTCCATCATCTATTAAAATGAAGATAATTAAACCTCTTGCACAGGGTGGCAGAAGTTAAATAAGGTAACGAGTAAGTGTTGGTTTCCCTCCCTTTCTCTCAGCTGGTTTGAGTCTATGTGAAAGAGAATGACTGTGTACTTTCCTATAGTGTAATTCGTAGGCACAGGCTTTATGTTTCAACTCTCCGAAGTAATATATTTTTTGGAAAGTATGGACCATTTCCTGTTTAACTTATAGAGTTGATGCTAAACCCTCTGCAGATAATGAAGAAAGGAAAAAGTGTAGTTTTCGGCGTTGGAGAAACTCACTTTAGTCTCTCTTTTTTTTTTTTTTTTTTTTTTT
>NW_020174268.1:1448117-1460962 GCF_003031525.2 Neophocaena asiaeorientalis asiaeorientalis | reverse complement strand
CTTTTTTTTTAATCCAGTACAAATATACCACACTGAAAAGTTTTCAGCAGCTTCAATTAGTTATTAGCTGTCTTAGTTTAGTAAATTTTATTTTTTTTAATCCTGATGTCTAACGAGGAAGAGAGAGTTCATGAAAGGATTGCTTTTAAAGAGTGATGGTCACTGCAGGTGATGGTCGGGGCCCAGGATGAGCCTGCTGCCATGATTATGTGGTTTCTCACCCAGAGCCTGCCTCCTTCTTGGTCTTCCATTGAAGTCTCTTCCTGCCCACTGCCAGGGTTGTTGCTGGGACCTGGACCTGCTTGTCGTCACTTCCTTGACCCTTAAGTGCTTACATTATGCTTCCATCACAGTGCCACCTTCTCTTGAAACGCTCTCTACTCCATCTGGCTGATGGCCACTGCAGGAAAGCCCTCTAGTCCCACATCTGTGTAGCTCATTTGATGGTGGTTTTCTTTGTGGGTACATACCGTGTCTCCCCATCTAGATAAAAACCCTTGTGAGAAAAATAGACGTCTTATCATTTTCTGGACCCCACCCAGCTAGCCTACTTTCTTGCATGTAGCAGGAGATAAGTCAGTGTTTATTAGTAACTATCTTAGTCTAATCAGGCTGCTGTAACAAAAATACCATAAGTTGGTGGCTTATAAACAACCGAAATTTATTTCTTAAGGTTCTGGAGGCTGCAAAGGTCAAGATCAAGGTGCCAGCAGGTTCCGTTTCCAGTGAGGGCCCATTTCCTGGTGTCTTTTCAGAAGAGGCGATGGAGCTTTCTCAAGCCTCTTTCACGAGGACACTAATCCTACCCATGAGGGCTTTACCTTCATGACCTAATCACTCCCCAAAGGCCCCCTCCCTTTAATACCATTACATTGGACATTTGGTTTCAACATATGAATTTGAAGGAACACACACCATAGCAGTGACTTTAGAGAGTTTTTAAGAATTTAAATAAAATATAGTTCTGAAATTAAAAACAACAACGACAACAAAAGACTTGCTGTGTACTTAGGAGGACTTATTAGTAAGATAAAGAGAACATCAAGGTAGTTATGTATGCAGGGTGACTATTATCCTTAAGGGAATATAAGGAACAATAAGGGGCAATATTGTTCCCTTAAGGGAACAATAAGGGGCCATACCAGTGGAGTACATCCCAACAAGGGTTGCTGGGGAAGGCACTCTAGGACTTGCTTCTGACCTCCTATGGGAGAGTTAGCAAAAGGATGGGCACGGCCCAGGGTCATTGTGATGAAACCTGATCACCAAGCCAGCAGAGCAGTTCATCAGTAGGCACTGTCGCATTTCTAAACTAGAGTTCGTTTATTTATTCAATTACTTTATGAACATTTTTAAAAGCATTTACTGTGGGCCGAGTGCTCTGCTGGGCTCTGGGAACACTAAGATGAATGAGGCCAAGGCTCATTCAGGAAGCTCATAGCCCGGTGGGGAAGCAGACACATACGTGGACACTTAAAAAGTGGTGTAAATGTTCAGGGATGGAGATGTTATATGTAACAGAGAGGATCTAGCAGGGACACTGAACCCACTGGAAGTCTGGATCCATTTCCTTAGTCTAAGTCAAGGACAAGGGAGCAGAGACCAGGGCATTGAGTATGAGTTTGGGACGGTCGAGAGGGTTGGTTATGGCGCAGGTCAGAGAAGATCACATGGGATGAGGAGTTCTGAGCACGGTCTGTGTTTGGTTCTGTCTCCTCTCGCTAACCAACTCCCTTCTCCCCCCATGGCCTGCTCCTGGGATCTGCTCTGTGGTCTGGGGTGTCCTGGTCTTCACTGTCCCAGGCCCAGTTTGTCTGGCTGCCAACCGGGTGCTCAGTATAGGCTTCCTGCCAGGTGCTCTGGGCAAGCTGAGATGAACTCATCACAGTCTCAGAACTAGTTAAGGGAGATCCTGGACGGTGTGGGGAAAGGCATTCCAGGTGCTGGGAACAGTTTGAGCTGAAGCACAGAGACAGGAAATGGGAAGAAACGGTCAAAGTGGTGGCCAAGTAGGCTGAGGGGTAGGTTGAAGTTTTGTTTTTAGGCCGGAGAATATATTCCTTGTTAGCAGGCAGGGAAGTTTTTGTTGGTGTTGTCTTTTCGTTTTTGTTTTGTTTCCCAAAGAAGCATGTGATTAGTGCAATGCTGCAGGCTGTGGGGTCAGAGGTGGTACATATGGTGGATGGTAAGGTTGGGGGGAGCACACACGTGTTCAGTAATGTCATTGAATTGAGTTGAATCGGTTGCAGTTTGGTATGAATTGATATGCATCTCAGTTGCTCTGACAATACCTCTTGAAGAAACTTTTGCACAAAGATTCCTAACCAAAAGGCACTACATGGTTATTTGCATACTTGGAACTAGCACCCAGGCTTTTCATATTCTCCACCCATGCTCTCTTTAGGCCCCGAAGCCTTTCATATACTATGAAAAGGAAGTAAGATTTGGCAAGAATTTCCTACTTGGGTGGGAGAGAGAGTTTTGTCATGTATTGCCTAGAATTACTCGTTTCAATCTTAAATTTAATGAAAGAATGTTAAAATGAATGGATATTCTCCTTGGTCACGTTTTCTATAATTTACTATTAAATTCTTCAGTGTAGACACAATGGTGTATGTGTGCGTGTGTGTTGTATGTGAATTAATTTACATCACAAGGATGGAAAACGAATACGAGGTTCCTAATTGAGAATATTCAGTTCAGGGCGTTTTGCCGGTATTTGAAAGATTCATGGGATGGTTACGATAAATGTTTCAGTGATCTTTGTATCTGATCAACAAGGAGGATTTGGGATTTCTCCCCCAGTGGGGAAATTAAGGGGTTCAACATTTGTGGATGAACAAGATGTTAGAATCTAGTGAACCAAATATGGGAAAGCCAGTCACCTGTCGAACATGACCATAGGTTTGTAGTTCAGCACCGTCTTGTATGAAAAACTGTCCCTAACTAGCTAAAAGGATTAGCTGAATGTTGTGTTAGAATATTATGATACCTGCCCGCACTGAACTTTTGATCCAAAATGATGTTGGAACAGCAAAAAGGACAGAAAGAGGGATTTCTCATGGAACTGACTACATACCTGTTGTTGTGCCTGCTTGCTAATAGATGTTTCCACATGTGGCCGAGTTTTGTAGTCAGGCTGTGGGAGAGGAGACAGTCTCACCTGTCAAAGGAAATCTAATATCCATGAATGATCAAACTGGCTTGGATCAGTTCTCACAACTCACCTCCTGAGAATGAACTGAAAGAAGGAGGCAGGGCATTTAAAGGAGAGGAAACCTTATTGATACGGTTGATGAGTTCTTCCTAGTGAGGAATGCATTCTTTAGATTGGTTTTGTTTGGGGGCTGCTCTCTTTGATCAGCCATCAGGGCTCCCTGACTTGTCTCATAGGCTCCGTTTCGAAGGAAAAGAATAGTGCATTCTTTGACCATGGGGCAGAGCAGAGATAATTGGCCCACACTAGGGCCTATCAGGCCTACGACCAAGGCAGGGTGCACTAACTCCTGAACTTTTTGTTCAGAGATGTTGACTGGACTTTATTTCCTAAAGTAGTAGGATTCATAGAACTGTATGTTTCACATGAAACTTGTAGGGACTTGAAGACTTGAGGGCATTTCCCTTAAATGACCAGGCTAAAAGCTTCATAAATATGTTTTCTGCCATAAAATATAATTGTGAGGTACAATGTATAGCCTGTTTTATCTGAAACACATTGTTTATTCGTGTGGTAATCTGAGCTCTCCATCACTGAATTAGCATAATGGCTTTAGCCTGTTTTCGTCTTAGGGTATTGTTTAGAAGGAAAAATTAATATGGTCTGTTTCTACTAATCACAAATTCCATTTTGTCTTTCTTTGATACAGTTTCTTTGATGTGAGGGAAAAGACTAAATCTCTTTTAAAGGAAGAAAAATGTCAGCGAGTCTGTTTAGCATGTATGCAATCTCAAGGATTTAGTAAACCGTGTAAGATGGGGAAGTTAATATTCTGTGTTTGGGGCCACTTTGCTTGTTTGAGGAATTTAATTACAACTTGGGTGGCTTTCTAGGCATGTAGGCTATTCTGACCCCAGGACTGTAGGACGTTTTGCAACTATCCTGTTTGATGTACTAGGCCACTGAGAGACAAGTTAGACAGAACGCCAACTAGACTTTTCTAGAAGCAGGAGCGAAGGAACCAATCCCTCCCCATTGTTCTCTGTGTTCTTCTTGTGCAAAAGAATTTTGTTTTCCCCAGATGGCTTCAGTGGTCATCGCCGAGCTGGGAAACTTGATCCTTCAGTAGCCAGGAGAGCAGAGAGCTCTCAAAATTTCTTGCTTCTTCCAGCTGGAGAGGAAAGGACCAAATTCACAAGCCAAGCTTCACTTCCCACAAGCCAAGCTTCACTTCCCCCATCTGCTTACACATTTACAGCACCGAAGCCAGCATGCGCTAACGTGTACAGGCGTGTCCCTGAAAACCACCGTTTAATTCGCATTTTCATAGGTCCATAGAAGATTTCCCACTGACTTAAATAATTTCAGAGATTATTTTATCGGAAATTTGGATTGATCTCCAGTTGGCAGTGGCTTTAACTTTCTGTTTTCCAGGCTTGCTGTCCAGAAGTTAATGGTATGTAAATGAGCACAGGGGTTTAGAAACCTTTGGTAAATTTTATCATACAGCAAATAACCATTCCTTACTTTGCATACAACCACTCTTCTATGCCACGAGCATCTCTGGAGCTCCTACTCACCACCAGACACCTGGGGCAGAAAATAAATAAGGCTTAATGTCCGCCCCGAGGGGGTTTAGAGTCCCCGGTGGAAGATGGGAGTAGATCTGTGGGTGTCGCTCAGTGCAGTCAGTGCTGGTGCTGTGAGGCCAGTGTGCTCTGGGCCCTGGAAGGGAAGCAGAGGGGACTCTCACTCACCCTGGACATCCAGGGATGGTGTGCAGGTTTTGTCGGATGAGAAGGCATTAGCTGTGTGAAGAGGGGGCTGGGGGCGTACCAGGCATGCTGGCGGCGGGAAGCGAACACGTGGAGGCATGGGGCATGGAGTATGGAGTAGGGGGACGTCCTGGAGCAACCCTAAGCTGATTAATCCATTAAGCTCAAATCGAAGGTGCTGTGAGCAGTGCTCCCCCAGCACTGTCAGGGCGATTGCAAATCTTGGTTTTGAAGCTGCCGGTCTAGCCTAGTGTAATGGTTGACACGCGGACTCAAGCCAGACAGCCTGGACTCACGTCTTGAGTGGGATTTAAGGCCAGTCCCTTTAGCCTCTCTGTGCACGTGTTTCCTCATCTATAACACGAGTATTATGATAATATCATCTCCTACGTGAGGTTGTGGTGAGAATTTAATCAAGTAACAGGGCCTAGCGTGTAGTAAATATCAATACTATATAAGTATTTGTTAAGTAAAATGTGTGAGACTGGGAGGGTCAGGGCAGTGACTTGTTCATATAAGATGCTCAAATGATGAATACAGAATTCCCAGAAATGTTCCTAATGACAAGCTGACAAACCCTGCAGAAAGTTCAGAGATGGAAGAAAAGCAGCAGGACACCAACTCTAGGCAAGTAAGAGTTACCCAGGGAGCTTGTCAAAGTGCAGGCTCTCGGCCCCGCCCTCCAGAGAATCTAATTCCTAGCTCTTGGCTGGGATCCAGAAGCATGCATTTAAAAAACCACCCGCAGTGATCCGTGATTTTCATGCACACAGTCCCAGAATCTTTGTGAGACATTGCCTAAGCCTTTTCCCTTTTAGAGCAAGTGACCTGTAGGGACTCTGAAGACCTGTGTTCTGGTCCCAGCTCTGCCAATTCCTGGTTGTGTGACCTTGGACATGTGGATTAAAGCTGTGAACATCCGTGAATTTGTCTGTGAATACTGGCATGGCTCTGCTCTGAAAATGAAACAAGACGTGTATCTGAAAGGCACCAGTGAACCGATGACCATTGTGGAGTGGTCTCGTTACTGAAAGGGAGGGGGCCTCAGCCCACAGCTGGGCAGGCAGGAAGCCTCAGCCCTGATGACAAGGTTATTTTAGGATTGGGGAGGGTGAGGGTAATGGATGCTGGACCTCTGGGCATGTTTTTCTGTGGAATCCACCTATATTTTCTGTTGTATGATTATCCGGCTAATATTCCAGCGCTCAGCAGACATAGATAAAGGGCGTTACTACTTTATAGGGTAAACAGCCCCATTATTAGACAGCTCTGGTTATAAGAAAGTTCTTACAGATTAAGCCAAAGTAGGCCTACCATTTGATATGCTAGATTTCAGCATATCGTTTTAGACAACTGAATGTGGAAGGGTTAATTAGAACAGGCTGTTTGAATTGCATGGGGCCAGAACCCAGAACTTGGGTGGGGAGAACACAGAGGAGCGTTGGCTGGCAGATACTGTTCACTGTTCCCTCCCAGCTCTTGAAGTTAATACTCCCTCTCAGCCAATGCGTTTGGGCTGCAGCCACAAGTCCACATGCCAAAGTGAAGAGAGAAGAGAGAATTTAGGAAAGAACGAAAGGATAGGAGAGAGATTTTTTAATTTATTAAGATAAAAACATATTTGGTATTAGATAGAAACATGTTCCTGAAATATAGTTGCTTCTGGTTTAGGAATTTAGCAGCTACCCATGGGGACTTACTGTGACGCACCTAACTAGTTAGGACTAAATGAAAAAAAAAAAAAAAAAAAAAATCTCAATTGGAAATTTAGGACGTATAAAACTGGTCTGAATTTTATTTTATTCCACTTTAATTTTAATAGAATCCAACAAGAAAAAGAGCTGAAATCCAAAATTACCTCTTTGTCTTTAGAGGTGAATATGAAATAGATATTTTTGCTCTATTTGACATATAAGAATAAAAGCTAATTATTACTGCTCCTCTCCCTGCCTGCGAAGAGAGAAATATATGCACGTACAAATGGGTACACAAATGTGTCTGTATGTAAACAGGCATTGCATTAGTATATGCATTTCGTGGTTAAAGATTTTGGTGTATTCTAGGAAAACAATTGTTTACATAATAAATTAATGCTAAATAGTAGTGTTGAGATCCTTATTTTTCCTTGAAAACTGTTGTTTTGCAAACTGTGATCAACAGCTAAGGGAGAACGTTTACTTGAAGTTGAACTTTTACTTGTTGAAGTTTACTTGAAGGAGTACTTGTGATTTTTCTCCTTTTTTATATATTGATTTAAAATGTATTCATTACTTTAGTGTTACTTTTTTCTCATAATAAGTCTCACAAGGGAAACATAAATCACACTTGGAGGTGTGGTCATGATACTTGACCTGTCATTTTAAAAGCTCCCCCCAATTTCCTGAGTGAGTAGATGGGTAGTTGCTCATGTTTAGTCATAGTTCACTGGGTTGCAAGGTGAGGTTTGTGTTAAGAATAATGGAATAATACTTTTCTTGTTTATTATTACTTCAGGGTTACCCTGAAGTATCTTTAGAGTTACCCTGTCCAGTGTTGATTAAAACAATAAATAATCGGAGAAGGGCAAAAACAGGAATAGTCCCAAACTGTGCCCATCTCTCTAGTCTTATTTCTTGCCACTTCTCTGCTTGCTCTCTACACACCAGCCCTTTCTCCTTTGAGGGTTTTGTTTTGTTTTTTTAATGCTTCACACCCTCCATTGTGCTGTTCCATCTGGCCCCTAAGTCCCTTCATTTTTTTCAGACCTAGTACTACTTATTCTTAAGGCCTCAGGATAAATGCTATTTCTTCAGGAATCCTCTATAACCTTTCTCTCTATTACCTATCTAGCCAGCTCTTCTTTCTTTATCCTAGGACTTAGCACAAATTATAATTATTATTCCTTTTACCGTGAGTCTTCCAAGCTATACTGTAAATTCCATGATGGCAGGAGCTCTTTTTCATCGTTATATCTCTGGCAACCAGCACAATGCTTGACACATCTTAGATACTTGACTAATATTTGTTAGAAAAATGGATAGATGGATAGATAGATGACTAGATGGATGGGTGGATGGGTGGATGGAGGAATGTGATGCTCACATAAGAGGGTAGATTCCGACCTCATGAGTCAGAATCTTATAGCAATTTGAGCCAGGAAATTTGTACTTCTTAGGTTATAGGTGCCTAGGTTCATTGACTTATTTGACTGCCATGCAAAAATGCAAGTGATAGGCAGTGAGGAAAGTATGAACATCAAAATATGAAAGCTGATAATATCACAATTATTTCCTTGGCCAAAAATGGGAGGGGAAGCACACTGGTTTTGAAAGCTCTCTAAAAATTTAACATAAAACTTTTTTTTGTAAAAGGTTTTCTTTATTATATAGTATGTTAGACATTTCTAGAACAGTGCTGGCAAGTCTTTCAGTCAATTATATGCTCATTGGCAAAGTATTTCAAAATATTTTGGTAAACTTTAGAGCTGCGTGCCATTCAGCAACTCACATGACATTTCCATGTCAGTTTGTTGCTTTCCTGCTGCATTTTGTTCACTCATCACTTGAGTGCCTCTTGCCAGCTTTTGTTCTCAAGATGGAATAGGTTTGAATCTGGGAATGAAGCTGTGCAAAATGGTACAAGTGCCTCAAATACCATGTGTAATTACAAGTGTATAGCACAGTCAGAAGGAAAGCAAGTTAGAATTAGCTTTCAGGGCTCTTTCATTCTGGAAGGATTATTTTTTTTTTAATGGTAAAGTTATTTTTTTATTGTTCTAAAATATGCATAGCATACAAGCTATTCTTTTTTATTAATCTTATTTTATTTACTTTTGTACAGCAGGTTCTTATTAATTATCTGTTTTATACATATTAGTGTATATATGTCAATCCCAATCTCCCAGTTCATCCCACCACCACTGCCCCCTCTCCCCGCTTTTGCCCCTTGGTGTCCATACGTTTGTTCTCTACATCTGTATCTCTATTTCTGCCTTACAAACCAGTTCATCTATACCATTTCTCTGGATTCCACATATATGCAATAATATTTGCTTTTCTCATTCTGACTTACTTCACTCTGTATGTTGGTCTCTAGGTCCATCCACATCTTTACAAATGACCCAATTGCATTCCTTTTTATGGCTGAATAATATTCCATTGTATATATATACCACATCTTCTTTATCCATTTGTCTGTGGGCATTTAGGTTGCTTCCATGACCTGGCTATTGTAAACAGTTCTGCAGTGAACATTGGGGTGCATGTGTCTTCTTGCATTACGGTTTTCTCTGGTTATATGCCTAGTAGTGGGATTGCTGGGTCATATGGTAATTGTTTTTTTTAAACATCTATATTGGAGTATAATTGCTTTACAATGTTGTGTTAGCATCTGCTGTATAACAAAATGAATCAGCTATATGTATACGTATATCTCCATATCCCCTCCCTCTTTCATCTCCCTCCCACCCTCCCTATCCCACCCCTCTAGATGGGCACAAAGCACCAAGCTGATTTCCCTGGGCTATATGGCTGTTTCCCACTAGCTATCTGTTTTGCATTTGGTAGTGCATATATGTAAATGCTACTCTCTCACTTCTTCCCAGCTTACCCTTCCCCCTCCCCATGTCCTCAAGTCCATTCTCTATGTCTGCATCTTTATTCCTGTCATGGCCCTAGGTTCTTCAGAACCACTGTTTTTTTGTTTTTTTTTTTCAGTTCCATATATGTGTGTTAGCTTACAGTATTGGTTTTTCTCTTTCTGACTTACTTCACTCTGTATGACAGACTCGAGGTCCATCCACCTCAGTATAATAATTCCATTTTGGTTTTTTTATGGCTGAGTAATATTCCATTGTATATATGTGCCACATCTTCTTTATCCATTCATCTGTCAATGGACACTTAGGTTGCTTCCATGTCCCGGCTATTGTAAATAGAGCTGCAATACATAACCCTTTTTGAATTATGGTTTTCTCAGGGTATATGCCCAGTAGTGGGATTGCTGGGTCATATGGTAGTTCTATTTTTAGTTTTTTAAGGAACCTCCATACTGTTCTCCATAGTGGCTGTATCAATTTACATTCCCACCAACAATGCAGGAGGGTTCCCTTTTCTCCACACCCTCTCCAGCATTTATTATTTGTAGATATTTTGATGATGGCCATTCTGACTAGTGTGAGGTGATACCACATTGTAGTTTTGATTTGCATTTCTCTAATAATTAGTGATGCTGAGCAGCTTTTCATGTGCTTCTTGGCCATCTGTATATCTTCTTTGGAGAAATGTCTATTTAGGTCTTCTGCCCATTTTTGGATTGGGTTCTTTGTTTTTTTGATATTGAGCTGCATGAGCTGCTTCTATTATATCTTGGAGATTAATCCTTTGTCAGTTGCTTCATTTACAAATATTTTCTCCCATTCTGAGTGTTGTCTTTTTGTCTTGTTTCTGGTTTCCTTGGCTGTGCAAAAGCTTTGAAGTTTCATTAGGTTCCATTTGTTTATTTTTGTTTTTATTTCCCTCACTCTAGGAAGTGGATAAAAAAAGATCGTGCTGTGATTTATGTCAAAGAGTGTTCTTCCTATGTTTTCCTCTAAGAGTTGTATAGTGTCTGGTCTTACATTTAGGTCTCTAATCCATTTTGAGTTTATTTTTGTGTATGGTTTTAAGGAGTGTTCTAATTTTACTCTTTTGCATGTAGCTGTCCAGTTTTCCCAGCACCACTTACTGAAGAGACTGTCTTTATTCCATTGTATATCCTTGCCTCCTTTGTCATAATAGATTAGTTGACTATAGGTGCATGGGTTTATATCTGGGCTGTCTATCCTGTTCCATTGATCTGTATTTCTGTTTTCGTGCCAGTACCATATTGTCTTGATTACTGTAGCTTTGTAGTATGGTCTGAAGTCAGGGAGTCTGATTCTTCCAGCTCTTTTCACAATATTGATTCTTCCAATCCAAGAACATGGTATATCTCTCCATCTGTTTATATCATCTTTAATTTCTTTCATCAGTGTCTTATAGTTTTGTGCATACAGGTCTTTTGTCTCCCTAGGTAGGTTTATTCCTAGGTATTTTATTCGTTGTGTTGCAGTGGTAAATGGGAGCGTTTCCTTAATTTCTCTTCCAGATTTTTCATCATTAGTGTGTAGGAATACAAAAGATTTCTGTGCATTTATTTTGTATCCTGCGACTTTACCACATTCATTGATTTGCTCTAGTAGTTTTCTGGTGGCATCTTTAGGATTCTCTATGTATAGTATCATGTCACCTGCAAGCAGTGACAGTTTTACTTCTTCTTTTCCAGTTGGTATTCCTTTTATTTCTTTTTCTTCTCTGATTGCTGTGGCTAGGACTTCCAAAATTATGTTGAATAATAGTGGTGAGAGTGGGCAACCATGCCTTTTTCCTGATCTTAGAGGAAATGCTTTCAGTTTTTCACCATTGAGAATGATGTTTGCTGTGGGTTTGTCAGTTATGGACTTTACTATGTTGAGGTAGGTTCCCTCTATGCCCACTATCTGGAGAGTTTTTATCATAAATGGGTGTTGAATTTTGTCAAAAGCGTTTTCTGCATCTATTGAGATGATCATATGATTTTTATTCTTCAATTTGTTAATATGGTGTATCACATTGATTGATTTGCGTATATTGAAGAACCCTTGCATCCCTGGGATAAATCCCACTTGATCACGGTGTATGATGCTTTTAATATGTTGTTGGATTCTGTTTGGTAGTATTCTGTTGAGGATTTTTGAATCTATGTTCATCAGTTTTATTGGTCTGTAATTTTCTTTTTTTGTAGTATCTTTGTCTGGTTTTGGTATCAGACTGATGGTGGTCTCATAGAATGAGTTTGGGAGTTTCCTTCCTCTGCAATTTTTTGGAAGCGTTTGAAAAGGATGGGTGTCAGCTCTTCTCTGAATGTCAATAGAATTCACCTGTGAAGCCATCTGGTCCTGGACTTTTGTCTGTTGGAAGATTTTTAATCACAGTTTTAATTGCATTACTTGTGATTGGTCTGTTCATATTTTCTGTTTCTCCCTGGTTCAGTCTTGGAAGATTATACCTTTCTAAGAACTTTTCCATTTCTTCCAGGTTGTTCATTTTATTGGCATGGAGTTGCTTGCAGTAGTCTCTTAGGATGCTTTGTATTTCTGCAGTGTCTGTTGTAACTTCTCCTTTTTCATTTCTAATTTTATTGATTTGAGTCCTCACCCTCTTTTCCTTGATGAGTTTGGCTAATGGTTTATCAATTTTCTTTATCTTCTCAAAGAACCAGCTTTCAGTTTTATTGATCTTTGCTATTGTTTTCTTTGTTTCTATTTCATTTATTTCTGCTCAGGTCTTTATGATTTCTTTCCTTCTGCTGACTTTGGGTTTTGTTTGTTCGTCTTCCTCTAGTTCCTTTAGGCGTAAGTTTAGAATGTTTATTTGAGGTTTTTTTCTGTCTTGATGTAGGCTTTTATAGCTATAAACTTCTCTCTTAGAACTGCTTTGCTGCATCCCACAGGATTTGGATCGTCGTGTTTTCATTGTCATTTGTCTCTAGGTATTTTTTGATTTCCTCTTTGATTTCTTCAGTGATCTCTTGGTTATTTAGTAATGTATTGTTTAGCCTCCATGTGTTTGTGTTTTTTACGTTTTTTTCTCTGGAATTGATTTCTAATCTCATAACGTTGTGGTCAGAAAAGATGCTTGATATGATGTCAATTTTCTTAAATTTTCTGAGGCTTGAATTGTGACCCAAGATGTGATCTATCATGGAGAATGTTTCATGCGCACTTGAGAAGAAAGTGTAATCTGCTGTTTTGGGATGGAATGTCCTATAAATGTCAATTAAAGCTATCTGGTCTATTGTGTCATTTAAAGCTTCTGTTTCCTTGTTTATTTTCATTTTGGATGATCTGTCCATTGGTGTAAGTGAGATGTTAAAGT
>NW_020174268.1:1403118-1447667 GCF_003031525.2 Neophocaena asiaeorientalis asiaeorientalis | reverse complement strand
TCTTGTTCCTTCATCTGGTACATAGCCCTCTGCCTTTTCATCTTGTCTGTCTTTCTGTGAATGTGATTTTTGTTCCACAGGCTGCAGGATTGTAGTTCTTCTTGCTTCTGCTCTCTGCCCTCTGGTGGATTAGGCTATCTAAGAGGCTTGTGTAAGTTTCCTGATGGGAGGGACTGGCGGTGGGTAGAGCTGGCTGTTGCTCTGGTGGGCAGAGCTCAGTAAAACTTTAATCCACTGTCTGCTGATGGGTGGGGCTGGGTTCCCTCCCTGTTGGTTGTTTAGCCTGAGGCGACCCAACACTGGAGCCTTCCCCGGGCTCTTTGGTGTGGCTAATGGCAGACTCTTGGAGGGCTCACGCCAAGCAGTACTTCCCAGAACTTCTGCTGCGAGTGTCCTTGTCCCTGTGATAGCCACGTCTTCCCCCTGCTTCTGCCGGAGTCCCTGCAATACTAGCAGGTAGGTCTGGTTCAGTCTCCTATGGGGTCACTGCTCCTTCCACCTGGGTCTTGGTGGGCACACTACTTTGTGTGTGCCCTCCAAGAGTGGAGTCTGTGTTTCCCCCAGTCCTGTCAAAGTCCTGCAATCAATTCCCACTAACCTTCAAAGTCTGATTCTCCAGGAATTCCTCCTCCCGTTGCTGGACCTCCAGGTTGGGAAGCCTGACGTGGGCCTCAGAACCTTCACCCCAGTGGGTGGACTTCTGTGGTCTAAGTGTTCTCCAGTTTGTGAGTCACCCACCCAGCAGTTATGGGATTTGATTTTACTGTGATTGTGCCGCTACTACCATCTCACTGCGGCTTCTCCTTTGTCTGTGGATGTGGGGTGTCTTTTTTGCTGAGTTCCAGTGTCTTCCTGTCGATGATTGTTCAGCAGTTAGTTGCTAGAAAGATTTTTAAGTAACTGTTTGCAGTGGTTTAAATCTGAGTAGCCATCTTTGGACCTCCTAGTAATAGAAAAGCTCACCCTGATCTTATAAAAGTACAAATAAATAGATAAATCACACTCACACAGACACACACACAGTTCTAAGCTTTACACTAGGGTACTAGCATGGTCACCCGTGGGAAGGAAATTTCTGGGGATCTCTTAGAACAGACCTGCAGGATTATTATAGCAGGAAGCAGCAGCTGCTGGTGACAGTTCTTTCCCCTCCAGGGAGATGAAATGATGCAGACCAATGGTCTGACATTTCCCAAAGCACTATAAAAGCATAAATAAGAATCAGTGAAATGGCATATTGCTTTATGCTTTATTTTGGAATTTGAGAATTTCTTTGGCAAACCACTTTTCTTCCCCCCCAAGAGAACCCCTTGACCTAATTTTAGTAAGTTTTAACTGAAGGGTCTTGCTCACAGCACAGCGTGATTCAGAAGTGGCGTGTTGTTTCGTTTGGGATTTTCCTTTTAAGTCTCTGGAAAAATTCAGGTCAATCTGATACGTTTGCATTGAAGTAAAGTGACATCTGGATTTCAGTACTAATGGAGCGAAGAGTCAATGTAAATATAACCGCACAAACTCCATCACGTGTACGATAATCATAAGCTAAACTATTCTGAATGAAATTGCTGTCAGATAATGTGTCGGCTTACCAACACTAAGAACATTCCTAAAGCAAATCTCAATGAAAATTAAAATAGTTTTATGTGTAAAGAAGCTTGTCTTGTCCACATCATTTTAAAAGGCCTTCATGAAAGAGAAAACACGTTCAGCCATGTGCTTTGAAAAACACGCCCAGGGTGAACAGAGATCCCGAAGCTGCCTCCATGATTTAAGTGCCTCAACTAATATCCATGTTTTATCCAACACATATACCTTACTAAGCTGTAGTTCCACTGGGCTCTTTAAGGAGCTAAATATGTGGAATAGGGCATCGAGTTGAATATTTAGAGGAATTCAGGAATATAAACTCTATCCTTGTATGGCACTGGTAGAAAATTTTTTAAAAATCACAGTATGGACATGACCTAATTTCCTCATATTTTTTCCACTTCCCTGTAGTATTGGGTTGGCCAAAAAAGTTCGTTCGGGGTTTTTCATGTTATGGAAAAACCCGAACGAACTTTTTGGCGAAACCCAGTAATAGGAATAGTAACATAAGCACCAGCAACACTACTTAAGGCTTTCTGTGTGCCAGGCCCTTTTTCAATGAGTTATGTAAAGTAACCCACTTAATTCTCACAACAGCCATGTAAGGTAGGTACTATTATCTCCCAACAGACAGATAAGCCAACAAAGTATAGAGAGGTGAAATAACTCGCTCAAGGTCATACAGCCAGTAAGTCAGTTGCAGAGGTGGAATTTGAACCCAGGCAGCCTGGTTCCAGAGTTTGTACTCCAAACAACTGCATGATTCTGTCTCTCACCTCTGTAGGTGCACATATTTTTATAGCCCAGTATTACAATTCAAAGTGCGGGGAATGGCTTTGTCAGAGCCCCTAGGAGCTGTCCCCAGCAGGGGATTGGAGTACGCAGAGTAGCACCAGCTATCACTGGTATCTTAGCGTGTTTGAGAATTTGCAAAGCATTTTCACTTCGACTTGCTCCTTTCTCTGTAAAGACAGTAAAATTCGAAGGTTGTTATTAATGCACAGAATTTACAAAATACCTGTTATATGTCCTCTTCCAGAAGGTGGGATACCAGAAGATGTCCTCTTCCAGAAGATGGGATACCGTAGTAAATTAGACATGGAACTCGCTCTCCTAGAACTTATCTACTTAAAAGGACTGCGTAGTAATTAGAATGTTAGTAACAACCATTGCTACATGTGAATGCTTCAGAAAGGCAGTGCAGGCAGGCAGGGTGGCAACATCTTGTTCTTTCCTGATTCTAGAAGGCTGGTGAAAATTCACATGCCATGATCTCAAGGCTCTTTAAGCTCTGATTTCATTCATAGGAAGGGGATCTTATAACATTTATATATTATTTACTTTTTTGGTTGTTATTCCATTGCAGAAACATTTTGGTGACTTCCCTCTTCTAGATGTATATGTATATGTATACACACACACACACACACACAGATAAACTCTTCCCATAAAGACTTCCAACGGATATCTGAAGTCCATTACTACTTGTCAACCTTTCCGAGCCCTAATTTTTGCTAAAAAAGAATATACATGTGGTAGGACTCTCCAACCCTGAGAACATATGTCTGGAAGCTTAGCAGCAGCTGGAAAATTCTCATTCAGGAAGGGGGAAAAAGAAGCCTGCAAATTTTTTTCTTTAGGAAAAGCAAGCCAGCATTCATTTTTAAAGCTCCTACAAGATGGGAATTATTTAAAGTCTGCTGTTGAATTTCAGATGTTTGCCTGTATCAAACGATACTGGAAAAATTCTTTATTTGAAATGTTTGGACATGGAGCAAAGGAAATTTGAAGATGAATGAGAATACCATCCACAGACTCTACAGTCTTTCATATTTTGACATTTGTCTCCTTTTAAAGTTTTTCACTTCATTTTTACTTTTTCCAAATCTGTATCACAGAGTAGTTTATTATATCCAGAAATTTCAAATCCATGCCACATCAGGTACATCCCAGATTTCAAGTGGCATGAATTCTGTGGTGTTCTACTATGCCGGAAGTCTTTTGAGCTTTATCATGTTTGATAGTGGAGGTATTGTCACCTAGAAATGAATGTCAGGGATGTAGTTCACAAACCCTGATTCTGATGGACACTGTCATTTCATATGTTGGCAATCACAGAGGGGATAAATGACAGACTCAGGGTATTTCAGGATGGCTCCAGTTTAAGGAGTTTTTCATTGTTGTATTAGTGAATGAGAGACCAAGGTGCCCCTTTTTCTCTGATATGTGTCAGATGCCATCATGAAGAGTCATGAAGGACAGGCCTTTACCCACCTCATATATCTTTCATAAATATTTTAACCACAGTTTTTTAATTTCATCAAAACCTAATGTCCCTAAAGTAGGCTATTTTGTCCTGTATTCTGAAATAGTTCTGTGATACGGCCTGCCATAAGATAGGATTTGTAGAAGACATTTCTATTTGAGACTTTAAAATGGACTATTTTAATTTCTAAAATACCATTATTTAAACGCTAAGGGGTACACTATGAAGCATAGTCTAATGGGATGATTTCCAGATAGATTTTTTTAAATGTTAATAAATGTTTCACATTCAAAATGTTTAATATTTCAAAAATATTTAATTTTATCAATAAGATGCATATATATATACATATACATACATATATATATACTTTTAAAAATTGAAAGATACAGTAGGCCTATGATGAAATGGACCTCACCCCCAGCACACAGAAAAGCTTATAATTCTTTTGTATGTTTCTCTGTTTATACTTTTGCTGCTGTAGCTCTAAATATATTTGTGATATTGGCTGTATCATGTGTGTTTGTGTACGTGTATAATCACCATTTGTTGATTTGTCAAATTTAGATATTAATATATTGACTTACTATTATGATAAATAAGGATCTAGATTATTTGTACTACTACTGTCCCACTCTCAATATAGTATCTTTTTTTTTTTTTTTTTTTTTTTTGCAGTAAGCGGGCCTCCCACTGCTGCGGCCCCTCCGGCTGCGGAGCACAGGCTCCAGACGCGCAGGCCCAGCGGCCATGGCTCACGGGCCCAGCCGCTCCGCGGCATGTGGGATCTTCCCAGACCGGGGCACGAACCCGCGTCCCCTGCATCGGCAGGCGGACTCCCAGCCACTGTGCCACCAGGGAAGCCCTATACTACCATTTTTAGTTCTTCTTTTGTTACCTACATATTTTTAAATAATATATTTATTCCTATATTTCTATCTTATTAACTACAGGCAGTATCTAATGAATTCTTACCTTATAAGATGAGATTATTACCCTTTCCGTAACTTCTCCCTTTAATATTTTCTAGTTTTGCTCACTTGTGCTTTTAATTTTACACTACTAAGGTTGGTATCATTTATATTCTCTTTTTAATCATATTAAGACTTCAGCATTTTGTCAGTAGATTGACTCTAAAGGTTAAAAACCTCAACAAAAAATTATTATGAGTATGTAAGCATTATTATTCACTGCTGACCAAAGTAGTGTACTGTGATTACATTGCCTTATTTTTTGTAGCTATTTGTTTTTCCTAGAGTTTCTATTTGTTTTTAGTTTTCTTTCCATAATCTGTCTTTATGGCATCCTTAAGTACTTTCAGCTTCTTTGCAATACTCCCTTTTCCTAGATACTTCCTGCTGTCCCAGACTGGAGCAACTGTTATCTAGGCATCTTGTCTTCCATTAATCTTCCTGGGATCCACGTCTTCATCTTTCTCACTTTAATCCCATGTACTGCTGAAGCGTACATACCCTCTGCATTTTCTACCTAGTCTGTAAGGAAGACTAGTCTCTTCTCTCCCATTTATTTATTTATTTATTCAATCATCATTTATAGGATTCTGAACTCATACTATTTTTTTTCCTTTGGGTTATATGGTCTGGTACTATAATTATTTGTTTTGTTTCTCAAATTTTTCCAGTTTTGGCCATTGGAAGTTCTTTCAGGTTGGCGTCTGTGCCTTTTGACATGCCCAATATTAGTTTGTTGTTTCTATCATTATTTATTTTTTTATTTATTTTTTGCGGTACGCGGGCCTCTCACTGTTGTGGCCTTTCCCCTTGCGGAGCATAGGCTCCGGACGCGCAGGCTCAGGGGCCATGGCTCATGGGCCCAGCCGCTCCGTGGCACGTGGGATCTTCCCGGACCGGGGCATGAACCCGTGTCCCCTGCATCGGCCAGGCGGACTCTCAACTACTGCGCCACCAGGGAAGCCCACTATCATTATTTTTTAACACTCCATGCTTCCTGGCACTATATAAGGTGCTCCAAACTCATCCACAGTAGATGTTTAAACTAACCCACAGAGTGGAAAAATCAGTAATCTCATAAATATTTATTTAATGTTCAATGAGTATGCCAGTTGCTATGGGGAACAATGAAGTTTGAGGTATAATTTCTGCTTTCAAGAATTCTATAATCTATTTTCAGAGGTAAAATAAACTAATGAAAGATAATGGAAAATACAAGGCAGTACAAGATTAAATTAGTAAGGACTGGAGAAGCTCACAGAAGAGGAAAAAAATAACATTAATCTGAATATATCAAGAAAGGAAACCTAGAGAGGTGGATCTAGTTTAGTCAAGTGAAGTGGAAAGGAAAAAAATAAGTGCAGGAACTGTTATTTCAGGGTGTGAGAAGTAGTAAGAGACAAAAGCATCTTAGGTGAAGTTGACAGAATTTCTTGTTTAGTAAGACAAAGATCAACTAAAACTGTTACAAGAAGAAATAGAAAATAAGACTAGCTCTGTATTTGTTGAATTAATTGATTGACTTGAACACTCCCACAGCAACAACCAAAAAAAAAGAAAAAACCCTCCAGATCCAGATGGTATTACTGATGAATTCCTTCAAATATTTGAGGAAGAAATAATATTAATCTTAGGTAAATACAGAAAATAGAGTAGTACACCTCCTAAGTCATTTTCTGAGATCTGTACTACTTTAATACCAAGTTCTGATGAGGACACTATTAAAGAAATACACACTGATATCTGTCATGACCACGGACACAAAAATATTTAACCCACAATTAGGGATAGAATGCAGTGATATAGAAAAAGAATGATAGTTGCAGGATACAAAATTAATAATACATAATCACTGTGTTGTGCAAAGGAAGCCAGACAAAAAGTAACTTAGAATGTATGATTCTATATATATGAAGTTCAAGTATAGGCAAAGATATCAATGGTGATAGAAACCAGAACTCCTCATTTGGAAGGGCTTGACTGGAAAGGAGCTTTCTGGAGTGATGAAAATGCTCTTTATCTTAACTATTGTGTTGGTTACATTTGACAGAGCTCACTGAAATGTACACTTAAAATCTGTGTATTGTACTGTATGTAAATTACATCCCAGTTGAAAAAATTGAGGACGTAGTCTTTGATATTCCGTACTGATCTTTGAGGATTTATCAGACCTTGAGTTTTCAATATTCATAATCATAGGAAGGAATGTGACTTTTCTAAATCTTAAAGCCGCTTTGATTATTGCTTTCTACTCTCCTGGGCATGGAGACACACAGCAGTTTCCCCCCCCTTGAATTTCCACATTCTGTCAGTGTTCTTACAATTTTTGCCAAACCCAGGCTTAAAATTTTCTTATAATCTTTGACTGTTTCTTCTCTTTTATCATGAATTCCGTCTAATTCACGGAATTTCCTGTATTCTCTGCTTTTTCTTCCATCTGGGCCTTCCTTTATATTTTCACGCCTGTCTCTCTAATTCTCTGTTAGCAGTAGTCCTCTCCTTTTTTTTTTTCTTATTCTGAACACTGATGCCACATTTATCTTCAAAAACACACTCCTAGTCAACATCCACCTGAAACGAAAACACTTCCAATAGCTCTAAGCCAGTCACCAAAACTTCACATGTGTTTTTCTGGAATTCACACTCTAGTCTTATTCTCCAGCTCCATAAAATCTCCACTCCAGTCTCCAAATGGGTCTCAGTTCTCCTCATCTTTACTTTTTTGCTCACTAGTAAAGGGATATATGTGTCACCTTAAAAATTTCACTCTGATCTGTACCTCTTGTGAAGATACCTGTACTTGTAGACAGCAAGAACCTTAGTTGGGGAATTGTTCCATTGTTTTTTGTTTTGTTTTGTGTTTGGTTTTTTTGTTTTTATTTATTTTTTGGTTATAGGAAGACACTGCTGCCAAAGCTTTATCACTGACTAGCTTATTTAACAAATATGTATTGGGCACCTGCCATATACCAGGCACAGTACTGGGAGCTGTAGGTTGGGTTGCAAGCATGGTGAACATGGTGCCTACCTTGACAGAGCTTGAAGGCCCTAATTAGAGAGGAATTTAAAAAGTAAGTGCTGTGGAGGGGGAGGAGTCTCATATTAGCTATGTATTGCTGGTTAACAAATTACCCTGAAACTTAGCAGATTCCCCAGAGAAACAGAACAGGGTGTGTGTGTGTGTGTGTGTGTGTGTGTGGTGTATATGTCTATACACGCAAATATATATATACACAAATATAGGGAGATATAGTGCTGTGGAGGGGGAGGAGTCTCATATTAGCTATGTATTGCTGGTTAACAAATTACCCTGAAACTTAGCAGATTCCCCAGAGAAACAGAACAGGGTGCGTGTGTGTGTGTGTGTGTGTGTGTGTGTGTGTGGTGTATATATCTATACACGCAAATGTATATAAACACAAATATAGGGAGATGTACAGGTATATATCTTTACCCATCTATTTTACAGAGAACTTTATTTCAAAGAATTAGCTCACGTGATTATGGGGGCTGGCAAGTCCAAACTCTGTAGGGCAGGCTGGAGATCCAAGAAAGTGTTCATGTTTCAGCTCAAGTCCAGAGGCAGTCTGCAGGCATAGTGCCTCTTTCTTGGGAGATCTCAGCTTGTTTTCTTTTAAGGCCCTCATCTGACTGGATGAGACCCACCAGTATTACACAGGATAATGTGCTTTACTCAGTGTCTACTGATTTAAATCTTAATTTCATCTAAAAAATACTTTCATAGCAACATCTGACTGGTGTCTGACCAAATATCTGGGTACTGTGGCCTAGCCAAATTGACACATAATATTAACCATCACAGTCAGGAATCTGGCCATGGCTTAGAGGGGTCCTTCCAGCTCATGGTCTCTCACAAGGCTTCAATCAAGGTGTTGGCCAGACTCACAGTTATTACAAATGGGGCAGGATCTGAAGTTCACCCCTCTCAACTGGGGCAGCATCCATTTCCACGTTCCCTCAGTGGCTGTTGGCAGGGTTCAGTTGCTGACGGGTGGGTGGACTGAGGGCCTCAGTCCCTTGCCAAATGGTCCTCTCCATAGAGCACTTCACAACATGGCAGCTGGCATCGTTAGAGTCAGGGCAAGAGAGAGGTCACTTCCCATCCCTTCTGCCATACTCTGTTCATCAGAAGGCACTAGGTGTAGCCCACACTCAAGGTGGGGAAGGAGAGGGGGTTACACAAGGGTGTGAATACTAGTACAGAGTCAATCAAGAGAATCAATGGAAGATCCTTTCTAGTTTGAAATGTTTTAACTCTATGATGAGAAACTAGAGAAGGGATGGAATATTGTTATGGCCTAGGAAGATTCACTGAAAAGGTGAGGCTTCCCCCACATGCCCCAGAGCAACTAAGCCTGCATGCCACAACTACTGAGCCTGCGCTCTAGAGCCCGCGAGCCACGACTACTGAAGCCCGTGTGCCTAGAGCCGGTGCTCCGCAACAAGAGAAGCCACCGCAGTGAGAAGCCCGTGCGCGACAACAAAGACCCAGTGCAGCCAAAAATAAATAAATAAATAAATGTATTAAAAGAAAAGGTGAGGCTTCCACGTGCTATGCTCGGTGGGTTCATACACCTAGAGGAGGAGACACAGCAGCAGTTCCTAACAAGTGATGTACATCTGAATCACCTGTGGAGCATTTTTAAAATGCATATAGTGAGGATTTTCCTCTGGTGATTCCAATTTAGTTGACCTGGGGCATCCTTAGTTGAGATTCACTAGAATGTAACGAGCAAACTTTCTAATTGACCCAAGGGTTTGGGTCATAAATAGTCTGTTTTAAGGTTAGAGAGGGTGGTGGGAACACGTGTTCCTAATGAGGATGTAGATCTGATCCTTAAGAAAATAGGGAGCCGCGGTAAGTTCTTGAGTAGTGGATGAATATAATTAGAGTTACATTTTAAAAAATAGTTCGTTTATGCATTCATTCTTTCATTTTTTTTATTCTGATATTTATTTCTCACCACCATCGACCAGTCAAACAAGATGCCGAATCTTTTGACTGTTTGTAGGATGAGCTACAAGAAGGAACACCAGCAAAAAGCGTATGGTAGTACATGAAATGTGATGTCATGAGATGGATGAATGGGAAGAGGAGTTGACAGGATTTCCTAATTCAGTGGAAGGGATAAAGAAGGGTGAGAAAGGAATGATGACACCACGTCTTTTGCAAGGTCCCTCTCTTTAAGCAGACCTCCCGGGGCTGGGAAGCAGAGAAGGGGTGAGAGAATTCAAGTCACTGTGTGCTTTTAGCTCTACTGTTCAGTACAATATCCTATGGGTCTGACAAAGACAAGTAGCGTGGCTCAGTAAGCCCTTGAAAGAGGGATTTAGTCAGAGGCATTATATTTTAAATCCATAAATGATGAGATTCCTGCCAAGCTTCTTTTGAATCAAATAAAGTCCAGAATATGGGGGAAATAGGAATGCTCATTAACGTGATAAGACAGCATTTCTACATGGATGATACAAAATCAAATAGAGTCTTTGTTTTCATTGCTTGTGGAGAATCAAAGCTGGAATCCTTTTGTGGCTCTGTGCTTATAACAACATAGTGCATCTTTTCATCATACTTTCCAGGATAAAAGGGTGTATAGTTTCTCTGAGCAGTGACAGGCATGTTTCCTTGAACAATACCCTGTAAAGGTCACGTTGGAGATTTGAGTCACAAGCCCTGTGACTTAAATTTGAGGCTAAGTTTAAAAATGGTGTGCCCAGAGCTTGCCAATTCCACTAAAAAGCCCTGGTGTCATTTTGGATTACAGTTGAATAGAACAGGACCCAGTGGGATATTGTATCTTTCTTGGTAGCAATACATAGATTTTCTTCTTTGTATCGTTCCCTGGCTATGTCATTACGGTAGATATCTACTTTCACACCAAATCCTGGAAAATAACGTCTAATTTCATGGCCCTATTTTTTTTCTAAAGTAGCTCATTTTCTAGCTTTTCAATTATCATTAGAGGATTTCTGTGAAAGCCTAATTATTTGTGTGTGTTTAGTTATGGTTGATCTTGAATGCTACCTTCCTTACTGAAGCCTAGATTCCCCTCATTCCTGAGAAGGAGGATCGCCAGCCCTTTCAAAGTTTCAGAGCACTTTCTCCCTCACTGACGTCATCACGCTGTGTTCTATAACGGCACTACCACTTCTTCCTAACAATTGATGAGTTCTTACCATGCACCCCTTATTGTGCCAAGCAGTTTGTATGGGTTATCTTACTTAATGCTCACAGCAGCCTACGTGGGAAGTATATCATTTCTGTATTTTGCAGATGAGGAAGCCAAGGTTAAAGAGTTTAAATATCTTGCCCAAGATCATACAGCTAGTTAGTGATGAAGAACAACCCTAGGCAGTCTGGTCCAGACCCCATTCTTTCAAACACGTATTAGTACCACCTTCTCATAATTTTCGATGTCCAAGTTGCATCCGCTTCCGAAGCAGTAACATGCTTGAGGGAAAGGCTATCTTGCTTTTATCAGTGTTCCTGGAATTTTCTGACATACTGACTGACTCAGAAGTATGAACTATGATATTTGTCTTTCTCTGTCTGGCTTAGAGAAAGACAAATATCATATGATATCACTTATATGTGGAATCTAAAAAAAGGATACAAATGAACTTATTTTTAAAACAGAAATAGACTCACAGACATAGAAAACAAATTTATGGTTACCAGAGAGGAAAGGGGGAGAGGGATAAATTAGGAGTTTAGGATTAAAATACATACACTCCTGGGCTTCCCTGGTGGCGCAGTGGTTGAGAGTCCGCCTGCCGATGCAGGGGACACGGGTTCGTGCCCCGGTTCGGGAAGATCCCACATGCCGCGGAGCGGCTGGGCCCGTGAGCCATGGCCGCTGAGCCTGCGTGTCCGGGCAACGGGAGAGGCCACAACAGTGAGAGGCCCACATACCGTAAAAAAAACAAAAACAAAAACATACACTACTATATATAAAATAGATAACTAACAAGGACCCACTGTATAGCACAGGGAACTATACTCAATATCTTGTAATAACCTATAAGGGAAGAGAATGTAAAAAAGAATATATATATTTATATACATATATGTATAATTGAATCATGTTGCTATATATCTGAAACTAACACATTATAAATCAACTATATTTCAATAAAAATTTAAAGAATAAAAGAAGTATGCAAAGAAGAAGTGTACAGTAAATAGTGGTTGAGTGAATGTTTGGAAATTACCGTCGAGGTTTTATGGGAAACAGGGTAAACATTTAGGCATACCACCTGAAACTTTGTTTTTAAGGGATGTGAGGAAATCAGAAAGCTAGTATGTGAGACTTTAAGAAGAGTTTCTATTCATTTTGTATTCCCGTCATTTAGGTTAGAGTCCATGGTCCAGATATTTTCATTCCCTGTTCTTTGTCAAACTCTTCTTCCTTCTTTTATGCAAAGATAAACTGGCTCTGTTTGGCTCTGTTCTCTTTTTTTTCTTTCCCCACGTAATAATCCTAGGCTCCAGTTCTGCAGAGCTCTGAAAACTCTATCAGTTGTTCTTCCTTGTTTCTTTATTCATGCCTTAAGCTTTTGTTGCCTAAATTAAAATAAAATTTTTTAAAAGTTACATGTGACCTTCCTGCTTTATCCTTCTCTAGCCTTTCCAAGGAGCTTCCCAAGTATAGTGTGGTTATGACCTAGAAGTTCCAAGGCTCATACAGAAGGCTATGGCATTAAAAGCTGGCACGTTGAGGGGAATTTTGAAGTGATTGATTGGTGGGCAGTGACCCTGAAACATGCCGTAAGAGTGGGTGCTGGGACAGCTGGTGGAGAGTAAGCTGTTGGCAATAGAACAACCCAAAACATGTAGATTTTTGACTAAAAATAAGAACGGAAACCTAGATGGAGCCCTGCCGAGACTTGTCAGCCACCCTTTAGCTGTTAAGATGGATATAGCTACGAGGAGATGCAGTCCTGTCACTCAGAGACATCCACAGAAGATGCAGACTCTATTCCTGGTTGCATCAGGGATGCCATTCCCCTTAGGGAAAGGTGATGTTCTCTTTCACTGGGACGATGAAGGCACTGTGGGTCACATGGAGGCATCAGAGGAAGATGGACCGTTTGCATTGCTATCTCCTTGATGTCACACAGCACACAAACCTGCCCCACAACCCATGGGCACCACTGGGTTTCCAAAGAGCTCTCTTCGCATAAGGAGGAAGGTGGGAGAGGAAGTGCACTGCTTAAAGTTGGCTATCTGTATTTCTGTGGGGCCTGACTCAATAAGACAATGTCTGATATAAAACTAAAGCAAACGAGGAGAGGAATTTTCTTGATCTATTTAGTAGTACGTGAGTTACTTTAGTATGCAGCATTACCTGTTCTCTTGTCAATAATATTTCTGTTTATGAAATATTTTTCTTTTTTTATTGAAGCGTAGTTGATTTACAAAGATGTGTTAGTTTCTGGTGTTGAGCAGTGATTCAGTTGTATATATACTTCTTCAGATTATTTTCCATTATAGTTTTACAACATATTGAATGTCATTCCCTGTGCTATAGTGTAGGTCCTTGTTGTTTATCTATTTTATGTACAGTAGTGTGTATCTGTTGATCCCATACTCCTAATTTATCCCTTCCCTCCCTTTGGTAGCCATAGGTTTGTTTTCTATGTCTGTGAGTCTATTTCTGTTTTGTAAATAAGTTCTTTTGTATCATTTGTTTTAGATTCCACATATAAATGATATCATATGATATTCGTCTTTCTCTGTCGACTGACTTCACTTTTTATGATAATTTCTAGGTCCATCCATGTTGCTGCAAATGGCATTATTTCATTCTTTTATATGGCTGAGTAATATTCCATAGTATGTATGTGCCACATCTTTTTATCCATTTATCTGTCCAGGGACACTTAGGTTGCTTCCATGTCCTGGCTCTTGTAAATAGTGCTTCTATGAACATTGGGATGCATGTATCTTTTTGAATTAGAGTTTCCTTATTTTCTGGATACATGCCCAGGAGTGGGATTGCTGGATCATATGGTAACTTTATTTGTAGCTTTTGAAGGAAGCTTCTTACTGTTCTCCACAGTGGCTGCACCAAGTGAAATATTTTTCTAAATCACACAGGCCACAGAGTGAAATGAGGGGGAGAGTCAGCCCTGAGGCCTTTTAGGCTTTGATGCCTGGGCTGTAAACCTGACTTCAGGAATCTGTGCCTTAGCTTTCTTATCTGGAAAATGGGGCCAGTGCCCTCTAATTGCAGGGCCATCGTTCAGATTAAAGGGTCTGTGCCCAGTGCCTCACAGCTGGTGGGTTCTCAGTGAAAAGTAGTGTTCCCGCCTTCATGCTCATACCCTGAGCACCGTCCTTCAACCCTTGTCTGGTTAAATAAGGGGAAAAGCAGAGTTCGCTTAGTTATAAAATACTGGTGGCCTTTAGAAGTTTCTAAACACAATGCTGAAAGATTACCATCCACCCTGTCATTTATGAGTAAGAAGATCTGGGGGTACAAAAGTAATAGCAATTAATACTGTTATCTTAATAATAGCGGTAGGTGCTACTACAGCACTTTCTGACCACAGTGGCTGGTACTGGCAGTCATGGTGCTTTGGACACATCCTAATGGTGTGCTTTTTTTCTCCTTCCAGGAGCATCTGGCATGTCAGAGCTACAGTGTCTTCCATGGGACTTCCTTTGTGAACAGCTTCCGTTTAAAAGAGTTGTGTGAATACCTTGTTTCAGTCAAGTTCCCAAAGAACACATTTGTCTTCTGATCTGCTGGAGGTCTTAAGGTTTGTGTTAATTTTTCCATTTGTCTCACTGAAGTTATTATTAATTTTGAGGGATATTTTTTAAATGGGTAATAGTCATACCCTCTTGCAATAAGGACCGTGGAAGTAGGTTATGTACAGATTGTAATCCTTTGATTTCATTGGGAGATGGATATAAATGAGAAGAAATTTGATATGATCCTTTCATACTTACTGTTAGATACTCTGTGGGATGTTACAAGGATATTAGAAATAAAATATCCCCCAGGTTGGCTTAAAACAAGTTTTATTTCTGTGTTCATAAATTCTAACTGAACAGATCCAGTACATTTATATTGAGTGTCTACATATATCAGATTTTGTTAAGTACTTTCAATTAGCTAAGACCTCGCTGATAAATTATATTTTGAAACATTGAAAATCAAAACTGCATTTGTCAATACCAACTAGTGTTATCATTATGACATTTTTCAAATTATAAAACCTCAGTAGCCAGGATGTTTTCATCTAGCTCTGCCAAGGGGTCCTCACCCTATGATTGATGAGGATAGAACAGGGGGATGGTGGTGGTGGTTTAATGTGTGTGCGTTAACAACTCGAAAAATCACTAACAGTATTGTTGCTCACTTAAAGACAGAGCTTGCTAGCAAAGCAAGCATTTTATTTTGGAAGTGCGTGTTCTGCTTCTGAGATGGTACCAAGTAAACCACTTTTATTCTGAAAGTGCTTTCTGACAAAGACCTACCTAAAGGCTGAAATTAATCCACCCATCTTTCATAGATGGAAAAATGAGCAAGAGAGCAGATAAAGCTTGGCTCACTGAGTGGATAAAAACTAAGTGAAGAGCAAGGGAGAAGGAACAGAGTACTTTCCCTAGAATGACATGTCTTTTCCCACAGACTTTTATTTCATTCGGTTGGACTTTTATTCTGTCCACGGTGACAAATGTTTTCTCCTGTAATGGCCCTCTACTGTGGGTTTTTTTTTTAACTTGCTGAGAAATCAAAGTAGATTTCACTGCAGTGCTGGGCTAGATTCCAGTTTTCCCACCGCACCCTTCATTGCTGGGCCCCGTGATTGATTCACTTTGAAGGGTGAGGCATGTGGTACATACATATTGGGGGAGAGGACGGATGGGAGGTTGTGTCTCCATCTTTAACTCTCCAGTCTGTCAGCTTGGTAGGATGTTATGGTGTGCAGAGATGTAACAAGTGTCTGACGGGAAAAGAGGTGCTAGAAAGGCCTTGAGAAGTTACCTAAACGTTCTTCCCTAGTCTGCAAATAAGATCCCACTTGAACTGTCCGAAACCAATGAGAAACTATTTGTTTTCAGACCTTTATACCTAGGTATCCACTTTCCTTTTGAATCTTAACATAGATTCTCCTTTCTTAGAAACCTCACTGTCTAGAAAACCTAAGTGTTTCCCGACGTCCTCGCATGGCACTTTATCTCTTCTGTTATGGAGACAGAATATATTGGTCAGAGTCCCCCTGTATCATCATAGACTTAAGTCTCAAGTCATCCTTTTTCTCTTCAGGAGAGAGAAACCCATTTTTCTGAACCGTTCCTGTGAAATTGTACAGTCCACAAATTTATTGATCCCCACAGTTTTGTTCTGAGTCTCTTAAGTTCTCTACATTCCACTTAAGTTTGAGAATACAGACAGGTTGCAGGAACATGAAAAATCATCTATTGTTGTTTCTCAGTGGGGCCGCTATTGACATTTTCAGGGGGATACTTCTCTGTGATGCAAGATCAGCCCATGGATTTGATCAATAGAGAGGTTAGTAGCCCTGCCTTCAAGGAACTAAAGACCAGCAGCACCCCGCCACCCAGGCCCCAGTTGACGTGATAACCAAATTCAAACCTCCTTTGCCTGTCCCTGCAGAGGAGGACCCGGATTGCCCAGACCAGAGAGTCGCCGGTGAGAGTTGAGCATGCTGAAATGGGCAGAGTTGAGCAAATGGTGGGGCTGGGCCTGGACCCCAGTTTTTAACTCTGGGTGCCCTTCTCTTCCCCCCTATCATTCTTCAATGCTGGGTCTACACTGGCTTTTCAACTGTCTAGAAACACACCAACGTGTGTATATGGATACTCTTTTGGAGAACCAGAATTTCTGGTTTGGTGTTTAGGGGAGATCACTGTTGTTTGATGTGGGAACATGGAGAGGAGGAACAGAGTACTTTCAGAAGATAACATCAGAACTCAGTGCAGGGAAACAGGAGAGAGTAGACAGCTCTGGGGACTTACAGAAAAGACAGGGCTCGGACCCCAGAGGAAATAGGACCTCAGTGACTCATCAGCTCAGTCACTGAGAAAGGAAGGGGGGGTAGAGCATCTGAAGTCCAAGGGAAGACTAGAACAGGTCAGTAGCAAAGGAGTAGTTTTTCACTTGCTTTGTATCATGCACCCCAGTGTCAGCTCTCTGCTCCGTGTCACAGGCTTCCTCGGTAGTTCAGGAATCAGTTTGCGGGTAGCTCAAAGGGCCCTTCACTGCAGCTGAAACTCTCTCTCGCATCAGCCCCGATATCCCTCACCCAGCCTCCATCCACATTTCTGCCTTGTCCCTCACTTATCTTTTGGCAGCTGCCCCCATTCCTGCCCCCCATTCTTCATGTCTGCAGAGAATGAGGAAATGACTTGATGCCTTTTATTTTTCTGGATTCTTCCAATATCTCAAGTAAGGCTATCCATTAAAAGGAAAGGACAGGGCTTCGCTGGTGGCGCAGTGGTTGAGAGTCCGCCTGCCGATGCAGGGGACACGGGTTCGTGCCCCGGTCCGGGAAGATCCCACGTGCCGTGGAGCGGCTGGGCCCGTGAGCCATGGCCGCTGAGCCTGCGCGTCCCGCAAAAAAAAAAAAAAAAAGGAAAGGACATAGAAACAGCTTCTGGAAATTTCTCCCACAAAAGCTTTGTTAAGGGGTGTGATCTCTTGAGACATTTACCGTAATACAGGCACAATCTTTCCATAGAAAAACAAATTCTCATTCACTGCTATTTTCTTTGGACTTAACATAAGGAATCATTGAATTCCCTAGTACAGAGGTGACTTAATAAGAAAATGAGAAGAATTCATGATTTAAAGACACAGTTAGGGCTCCCCTGGTGGCGCAGTGGTTGAGAGTCCGCCTGCCGATGCAGGGGACACGGGTTCGTGCCCCGGTCCGGGAAGATCCCACGTGCCGTGGAGCGGCTGGGCCCGTGAGCCATGGCCGCTGAGCCTGCGCGTCCGGAGCCTGTGCTCCGCAACGGGAGAGGCCCGCGTACCGGAAAAAAAAGCAAAAAAAACCCACACAGTTATAAGTAGGGGTATCTTGGTTGTTACAGTTACTCTCCTCCTTAGCTTGCACGAAATACACACAGCAGCTACAGAGTTGCACATGGGAACTGAACTAAAGGACTCTTTTTCTTTGCTCTCTAGTAAAATGAAGAATCCTACATGATAAGATTTATCATCTATAAATAGACTACGTTTATGGAGATAGAAATAACATCAAAGGCCTCCCTTATCTTGTGTTGTTTAATTATTTAAAGCTTTATAACTGAGTTCCTGAGCCCAATTTTTCAAACATGGTGACTTTCCTGTCCTCTCTTCTTTGGCGCACGGGACACCAAGTTATATGTGACTTCCCAGAGTTTCTCATTTCCTGAAGTGCTCTATTAGCTCTATAAACATGGAAGAATAAATATTAGCTTTATGAGACCATGTTCCTCTACCAGTTGAAAAATAGCGTACAATAAAAAATACAAGGATGTAATGTTGAAAATTATAGGCCAGTATGCTCTCTTATTGTGGGTATATATCTAATCCTCATGCACAGAGACTGCGTTTTCAGAAAAATATGTGCTGTGTAATACCACTTGTGTCTGTGATGTATTTTCACCCCTCAGGTTTAACAGTATATCTCAAGTGAGTCTTGCCTCACTAGTGAAATGTTTCAGACTTATTTACTACTCTGATTTAAAAGCAAGCAAACAGAGCTCTCCGGATCTTGCTATTAATTCTAAAAATTACATATGATCCAAAGTTAAGATGTTTGTGGCTTCCTTTCTAATTACATTAGAAAATGTCTGATGGCAACTTTGAATCAAGAGGAAGTTTTGTGAGGAGTTTAAAAATAAAAAGTCAATTGTGGTCTTGCACTGCTAGTCAGTACTTTATGTGTGCAAATTGTTATTTCAAAATCCAGACTCTAATTACACATTTTTAGCAGCAGTGAAAATGTAGCATCCATTGACTGTGCCCCTAAAGCTTCACATTCACACCCCGTAAGGAAGAAAAAGAGTAACCTACATGGATAGTGTGTGAGTTGAAACACTCTTAAAACTAGAGGATTAAATATAATTATGTTCAGATAATTCACTTCTTTCTAGAAATGACCATCCATTTGCCAAAAGTGCCAATGATTCATCATATCAAGGACAGTTTCTTCTTCTACATTAACTCTCCATTGTTCCTCTTGCTAAAAACAGAAAATAATCAGCCTTGTGTATTCTGGGCTCAAAAGTAAGAAAATTGGACTTACTGGACTAGCTCCTTCTAATTGCCTAAATTTCTACAGCATTCTTCTTTTAAACAACAAAATTTTAAAATATATTAAATTTTATTATGAAGTAGTTTAAGCCTACAGAAAATAATAGATGTACCTACTGCCATATTTTATTTTAAGATTTTCATTTTTGATGACATTTATTGTTTTCTTTCTAACTTTATAAGCAAAACATACATGTTCATTGCAGACAAATAGAAATGCATAAAAACATAAAGGAAAAATTCGAAATCACCCATAACACCCCCCCTGAGAGAACCTTCATTGTTAGCATTTTTATGCATTTCTTCCCAGTGTTTACACATTTTTTACAAATTGAGGTATAATTGACCTACATCACTATGTTAGTTCCAGGTATGCAATATAGTGATTCAGTATTTCTGTACATGACAAAATGATCACTATGATACGTCTGGTTATCATCTGTCACCATACAAAGATATCACAGTATATCTACCTGTATCCCCCATACTTTACATTTCATCCCTGTGACTCATTGTTTTTTGTAACTGGAATTTTGTACCTCTTAATCTCCCTCAACTATTGCACTCATCTCCCAATCCCCCTTCTCTCTGGTAACCACCTCTTTGTTCCATTCTGTATCTATGAGTCTGTTCTTTTATGTTCATTTATTTGTTTTGGTTTTTAGATTCCACATATACGTGAAACCATACAGCATTTGTCTTTCTCTGTCTGACTTATTTCACTTAGCATAATACCCTCTAGGTCCATCCATGTTGTCACAAATGGCAAGATTTCATTCTTTTTTACGACTGAGTTGTATACCCCATCTTTATCCATTTATCTATTGATGGACACTTAGGTTGCTTCCGTATCTTGCCTGTTGTAAATAGTGCTGCATTGAACATAGGGGTACATATATCTCTTCAAATCACTGTTTTTGTTTTTGTCAGAATAATGCTCGGAGGTGGAATTGCTGGATAGTATGGTAGTTCTCTTGTTAATTTTTTGAGGAGCCTCCATACTATTTTCCATGGCGGCTGTACCAATTTACATTCTCACCAACAGTTGACTAGGGTTCCTTTTTCTCCACATCCTCACCAACACTTATTATTTGTTGTCTTTTTGATAATAACCATTCTCACAGGTGTGAGACGATATCTCATTGTGGTTTTAATTTGCATGTCCCTGATGACTAGTAATGTTGAGCATTTTTTCATGTGTCCATTGCCATCTATATGTCTTCTTTGAAAAACATGTCTGTTCACGTTCTCTGCCTATTTTTCAATCAGTTGTTTCATTTTTTGATGTTGAGTTGTATGAGTTTTATATATTTGGGATATTAACCCCTTACCAGATATATCACTTGCAAATATCTTCTCCCATTCAATAGCTAGCGGTTTTGTTTTGTTGGTAATTTCCTTCACTGTGCAGAAGTTTTTTCGCTTGATGCAGTCCCGTTTTTTAACTTTTGCTCTTGTTTCCCTTGCCTAAAGAGACATTTCCAGAAAGTTATTACCAAGGCCAGTGTCAAGAGTATACTGCCTATGTTTTCTTCTAGGAGTTTTATGGTGTCAGGTCATTTAAGTTTTTAATAAATTTTGAGTTTATTTTTGTATATGGTGTGAGAAGGTAGTCTAGTTTGATTCTTTTGCATATAGGCGTCCAGTTTTCCCAACACCACTTATTGAAGAGGCTGTCTTATCCCCATTGTGTATTGTTGTCGCCCCCTTTGTCATTGACTAATTGCCCATATAAGTGTATGTTCATTCCTGGGCTCTCTATTCTGTTCCATTTATCTATGTGTATGTTTTTGTGCCAGTACCATACTGTTTTGATGACTGTATCTTTGTAGTATAGCTTGAAATCAGGGAGCTTGATTCCTCCAGCTTTATAGTATGTTTGCTTTTACCAATGAAATTTTTCCTTTTATAGTTTTCGTATTTCTAAGTGTACTCTTTTCTTTTTTGCTTAGAGAAATTCCTTTAACATCTCTTGTAGGGCTGGTTTAGTGGTCCTGGACTCCTTTAGCTTTTGCTTGTCTGTAAAACTCTTTATCTCTCCATCAACTCTGAATTATAGCCTTGCTCAGTAAAGTATTATTAGTTGTGGGTTTTTCCCTTCATCACTTTCAAAATATTGTGCCACTCTCTTCTGACCTGAAGAATTTCTGCTGAAATGTCAGCTGATAGCCTTTGTGAGTTCCCTTGTATGTAACTAGTTGCTTTTATCTTATTGCTTTTAATATTCTCTCTTTATCTGTAATTTTTGCCATTTTAATTCTAATATATCTTGGTGTGGACCTCTTTGGGTTTATCTTGTTTGGTATTCTCTGAGCTTCCTAGACTTGGATATCTGTTTCCTTTCCCAGGTTAGGGAAGTTTTCAGATATTATGTCTCCAAATAAGTTCTCTCCTCCTTTCTTTCTCTCTTCTCTTTTTGGGACTCCTATAATGAGAATGTTTTAGTACATTTGATGTTGTCCCAGAGGTCTCTTAACATATCCTCATTTTTTTTTTAAATCCTTTTCTCTTTTTCTGTTCAACTTGAGTGATCTCCACTACTCTGTCTTCCAGTTTGCTGATCCTTTCCTCTGTATCATGTAATCTACTGTTGATTCCTTCTTTTTTATTGCAGTCATGGTATTCTTCAGCTCTGTTTGTCTCTTCTTTATATTTTCTAAGTCTTTGTTAAACTTTTCACTGTGTTCAGCAATTCTTCTCCCAAGTTCCTCAAGCACCTTGAACTCTTTATTGGGTAGATTGCTTATCCTCACTTCACTTAGCCCTTCTGAGATGTTACCTTGTTCCTTCATTTTGAAAATATTCCTCTGTGGTCTTATTTTGCCTGATTATTTGCTTTTATTTCTCTATATTAGGTAGGTCAGTTACATTTACCAATCTAGGAAATTTGGCCTTACATAGGAGACATCGATGCGTCTGAGCTGCACACTCCCCTCTGTTCACTGTAGCTGTATGATCTAGGTATTCCTTCCCCTATGTAGGCTGCATGGGCCCTTCTGTTGTGGTGGGGCTGATTACTGTGTGCTGATGTGACTGGTCTCCAGCCTGGTTGGTTGCCAGGCCCTGCCTAGTACAGAGGCTGCTGGCCACTGGTGGGCGGTGGGGGGCCTGTGTCCCAGTTAGCTGCCTGCATGACCCAGTAAGTCCTGGACCCGGTGCTAGCCTGACTGTGGGTGGGGCTGTGTCCCTGAAAGGCTGGCTACTAGGCCTGGGGCATCCCAGGACTAATGCTGAAAAGTTGGCGAGTGGGGCCAGGTCTAGGCACTAATAAACTAGAGGGAGGACTCCAAAATGGTGCCTGCCAGCACTAGTGTTCTCATGGTAGACTAAGCTCCTAAAAATGGCTGCCACCAGTGTCTCTGTCACCAGGGTAAGTCCCAGTTGCCTCTTGCCTCTCTGGGAGGCTCTCCAAGATCAGCAAGTGTGTCTGACTCAGACTCCTTTCAAATTATTGCTTCTGCATTGGGTCTCTGCATATGTGTGATTTTGCATGTGCCCTTTAAGAGCAGAGTCTGTTTTCTGTAGCCTTCCGGCTTTCCTGAATACAAGGTCTGCTGGCCTTCAAAGCCAGAAATACTGTGGACTCATCTTCCTGGTGCAAGACCCCCAGGCTTCAGAGCCCAGTGTGGTGCTCAGACTCCTTGCTTCTTGGGGGAAATCTATGCAATTGTGATTATACTCCTATTTGTGGGCCACCTACCTAGAGATGTGGGTCTTGACTATATGGCATCTCCGCCCCTCTTACTGATCTTGTTGTGGCTCCTCCTTTATCTTCAGTTGTAGAAGATCTTTTCTGCTAGACTTTAGATCATTCCCATTGAGAGTTGCTCTGTAAACAGTTGTAATGTTCGTTTCCTGTGGGAGGAGGTGAGCTCAGGGTCTTCCTACTCACCACCTTGGCCACCATCTCCACTGCCATATTTTGAAATGTTAATACTTCTAAAGTTGCTTCAGATATCTATTTTTTAAAGTGAAAAAAAAATTACCATTCTTTCTATTTACCTATCGCCATAGATACTATAACTTATATAAGATTTTGTATTTCACTCCTTTATATTATATTATATATCTGTTTCTGATTATGTCTGTGTCTGTATATATGGGCTATTATTTTTAAATTTACATAGATGGATCATACTGAATTTATACCTTTCAATTTGTTTTTCCTCAACAGTTTTGTTTTTTAGCATTATCTGCTAACATATGGACATTTGACTTATTCGTAGTAGTTAATTGTTTTATGTATCTACCTTCTCATAATGGAACATTCACCAGTCTTTTTTTTTTTTTTTTTCTGGACAACCACCTTCCTACACCCATCTCACCATTCACAGTAGACACGTAAACATGTAGATGTGGGTTTAACGTTTGGTAGTGCAGCACCCTCCCTGCCATTGAATAGGCACTTGAGAAACAGTTATTCTTTAACTCTACTAGAAAAACTTTTATTTCCTTCTTGTCAACAAAGTTTTCTATTTTGTTTTGTTATTACCATTAGATGTGCCTCTGTCCCTTTTCCACTGAATTTTCTGTGAGCAGTTTCTAATGTGGCTTTATTAATTCCATCTAAATCAAGTATATTTATGTGTAAGCAATGAGAAAAGACCAAAGGAATAGAGCAAAGACAAACAAGAGAGAATGAAAGAAGGAAGAAGGGATTACATCTAATTTTTAGCCTCTGAGACTCGATTGGTATTCCTGAGAGATACTTTTTAAAGGACGTTTGCACAGTTTCTTATTCTCCATCACCTCAGAGGTCAGCCAGCTTTGGAGGCCTTTCTCTCCCATTTAACCAATCAAATACTTCCTTTTGTCTCTTACTTTCATAATAACATTAGAAAAATGTATATTATCTTTTTTAATTTAGATATATTTCAAGATCTATCTCAAGTGTTTTTTTAGATTGTGGTGCCTCAAAAAATGGGAGCTATCAAAAAATCTGTAAATGGATATATATTTGTACTTTTTAGTAGATTTTACCATTGTTTTGCATTTTGCCTGGCATGTGCTAAATAAATATTTGGTGAATGGTTGAATAAATAAACAAAGAAATAAATATTTGTAGAAGTTACAGTAATAAATATTTGTAGAGGTTACATGGTCATTTGACTTAGAGGTATTTTAGTGTTACTAGTAGTCAGCTTTCATCTACTAAAACACTTAACCTCAACATTTAGATCTCCTCTGATTGAAAACTAAAGGTCTAAAAACAAATGAAAGATCACAGTTAACTGAGAGCACCAATTCCCAAAAGTTATTAAAATTAAAGTCTCTATTTAAGGTTACCAGATTATTTAGGGCTCTAAAACAAGTGTCTACTCCCTTAAAATTTTAAGAGCTGTATGTCTGTGTTTAGACTATTCTCAAATTCTGTTTTGTTATTCTAAGAAATTAAACTTTTATTAGTCCATTTTATTTTTGTACATGACAGTGGGCTGAGCCAGTTGACGCCACTAAAAAAGTGAAACTTTGAAAAATTGAAGAGTAAAAGCAATTATTTCTAGAACTGACAGAGCCTTTCCTGGGTTCAATTCTTGCTCCTTGTAATTATTTATTCCTTTCAAAATACTGGAAATTATTAGACTGTAATTGATCTCAGCACTTGCCAAATGTAATTTTCTATATAAAAACATTAGTAAGTATTGAGAATTTCCTTTCGTTTTCCCTTGCAAACAATGCTCTGGTCTTTTCTGAAAGTCAAGTTTATAGGGTTTTTCCCCACCCTTAATCTTTATTTTTGTTGTATTTGATGGAGTTCTACTAAGCTAAGGTGTGCACCAAATTTAGTTTGTAACTGAGTATAAGTCATCAGAAAATAGGATTTCAGCCAGAAATTCTTGCACACATTACCTCTAGCTGCTCTGCCAAGTGTCACAGTACTATTTAGGCCTTCCCATATGTCTGAAAACAGCAGGAAAATGCTTTTCAATCTTAGCTCACATATGCTTTTAAGTAGAATTTGTTCTGGTAGTACTGATATCCCCAGTATGAGATTTTTAGTACTGTTTTCTAATGGTAAAGGTATGCTTTTTTATCAGTATCCGTCATAATGATAGCTCTGCGGATGGCTCTGGGTTCTCATTTGGCATATTTGTTGATAAGAGGGCTAGAGGAGGGAGACCTTCAAGATGGCGGAGGAATAAGATGTGGAGATCACTTTACTCCCCACAAATACGTCAGAACTACATCTACAGGTGGAACAACTCCTACAGAACACCTACTGAACGCTGGTAGAAGACCTCAGACTTCCCAAAAGGCAAGAAACTCCCCACATACCTGGCCATGTGGCTGACAGGGTCTGGGTGCTCCAGCCACATGTCAGGCCTGTGCCTCTGAGGTGGGAGAGCCAAGTTCAGGACATTGGTCCACCAGAGACCTCCCTGCTCCACATAATATGAAACGGCAAAAGCTCTCCCAGAGACCTCCATCTAAACGCTAAGACCCAGCTCCACTCAACGACCTCAAGCTACAGTGCTGGATATCCTATGCCAAACAACTAGCAAGACAGGAACACAACCACACCCATTAGCAGAGAGGCTGCCTAAAACCATAATAAGGTTACAGTCACCCCAAAACACACCACCAGATGTGGTCCTCCACACCAGAACACAGGCACCAGTCCCCTCCACCAGCAAGCCTACACAACCCACTGAACCAACCTTAGCCACTGGGGGCAGAGGCCAAAAATAATGGGAACTGTGAACCTGCAGCCTGTGAAAAGGAGAACCCAAGCACGGTAAGTTAAGCAAAATGAGAAGACAGAGAAACACACAGCAGATGAAGGACCAAGGTAAAAACCCACCAGAGCAAACAAATGAACAGGAAATAGGCAGTCTACCTGAAAAAGAATTCAGAATAATGATAGTAAAGATGATCCAAAATCTTAGAAATAGAAAGGAGAAAATACAAGAAACGTTTAACAAGGACCTAGAAGAATTAAGAGCAAACAAACGATGAACAACACAATAAGTGAAATGAAAAATTCTCTACAAGAAATCAATAGCAGAATAACTGAGGCAGAAAAACGGATAAATGACCTGGAAGATAACATAGTGGAAATAACTACCGCAGAGCAGAATGAAGAAAAAAGAATGGAAAGAATTCAGGACAGTCTCAGAGACCTCGGGGACAACATTAAATGCACCAACATTCGAATTATGGGGGTCCCAGAAGAAGAAGAGAAGAAGAAGGGGACTGAGAAAATATTTGAAAAGATTATAGTTGAAAACTTCCCTAATATGGGAAAGCAAATAGTCAATCAAGTCCAGGAAGCACAGAGAGTCCCATACAGCATAAATCAAAGGAGAAACACGACAAGACACATATTAATCAAACTATCAAAAATTAAATACAAAGAAAAAATATTAAAAACAGCAAGGGGAAAGCAACAAATAACGTAAAACGGAAGCCCCATAAGGTTAACGGCTGATCTTCCAGCAGGAAATGGGCAAGCCAGAAGGGATCCAAGAGGTCACTGAAGAAATCAAAGAGGAAATCATAAAATATTTAGAAATAAATGACTGTGGAAACATGATGACTACAGTGAACTAGGAAGAAATAAAAAATATAAACAGACCAGTCACAGGCACTGAAATTGAGACTGTGATTAAAAAATCTTCCAACAAACAAAACTCCAGGATCACATGGCTTCGCAGGCGAATTCTACCGAAAATTTAGAGAAGAGCTAACACCTATCCTTCTCAAACTCTTCCAAAATATAGCAGAGGGAGGAACACTTAGATAAACACACACACATATAGTCACCTTATTTTTGATAAAGGAGGCAAGAATATACAATGGAGAAAAGACAGCCTCTACAATAGGTGGTGCTGGGAAAACTGGACATGTAAAATAATGAAATTAGAACACTCTGTAACACCATACACAAAAATAAACTCAAAATGGATTAGAGACCAAAATGTAAGGCCAGACACTATTAAACTCTTAGAGGAAAACATAGGCAGAACACGCTTTGACATAAATCACAGCAAGATCCTTTTTGACCCAGCTCCTAGAGAAATGGCAATAAAAACAAAAATAACAAATGGGATCTAATGAAACTTAAAAGCTTTTGCACAGCAAAGGAAAACATAAACAAGATGAAAAGACAACCCTCAGAATGGGAGAAAATATTTGCAAATGAAGCAACTGACAAAGGATTTATCGCCAAAATTTACAAGCAGCTCATGCAGCTCAATATCAAAAAAGCAAACAACGCAATCCAAAAGTGGGCAGAAGACCTAAATAGACATTTCTCCAAAGAAGATATACAGATTGCCAACAAACACATGAAAGGATGCTCAACGTCAGTGATCATTAGAGAAATGCAAATCGAAACTACAATGAGGTATCGCCTCACACCAGTCAGAACGGCCATCACCAAAAAAATCTACAAACGTTAAATGCTGGAGAGGGTGTGGAGAAAAGGGAACCATCTTGCACTGTTGATGGGAATGTAAATTGATACAGCCACCATGGAGAACAGTATGGAGGTTCCGTAAAAAACTAAAATTAGAACTGCTGTACGACCCAGCAATCCCACTACTAGGCATATACCCTGAGAAAACCATAATTCAAAAAGAGTCATGTACCACAGTGATCACTGCAGCTCTATTTATAATAACCAGGACGTGGAAGTGACCTAAGTGTCCATCGACAGATGAGTGGATAAAGAAGTTGTGTCACATATATGCAGTGGAATATTACTCAGCCATAAAAAGTAACGAAATTGAGTTATTTGTAGTGAGGTGGATGGACCTAGAGTCTGTCATACAGAGTGAAGTAAGTCAGAAAGAGAAAAGCAAATACTGTATGCTAACACATATATATGGAATCGGAAAAAAAATATGGTTCTGAAGAACCTAAGGGCAGGAGAGTAATAAAGACACAGACGTAGAGAATGGACTTGAGGACAGGGGGAGCAGGGAAGGGTAAGCTGGGATGAAGTGAAAAAGTGGCCTGGACATATATACACTACCAAATGTAAAACAGATAGCTACTCGGAAGCAGCCATATAGCACAGGAAGATCAGCTTGGTGCTTTGTGTCCACCTAGAGGGGTGGGATAGGGAGGGTGGGAGGGAGACAGAAGAGGGAGGAGATATGTGGATATATGTATATGTATAGCTGATTCACTTCGTTATGCAGCAGAAACTAACACACCATTGTAAAGCAATTATACCCCAATAAAGATGTTTAAATAATTAATTAATTTAATTAAAAAAAAGAGTGCTAGAGTTCCCACAAACTGCACACTCTTAATTTCTGGTGGATTTCACTTTAGAAAATCAAAATGCTGCTCTGTCAATCTGTGTGCCTACAAGATGTGGCATCGGGACTCAGCTCAAATTATCACCAGATCTGCAGCCTTCCTTTCCTCCCTCTCCTTTCCTCTGCAGGCCCCTTCTCTCAGGAGTTGGGGTGGAGCCCCTGGGTTCTGATACCATCCAAGAAGATGAAGCTGCAGAGGAGAAAGAGGACATGTGTCCAGTAATAGGCCTACTGTCATCCTTCTGCATTTTCTTCCCCTTGTCTTTTATATCAGGATCCCTAGCCCTTAAAAAAATGAAAAGAAAGAAAGATTTAGGCACCAGTGCTTGGCAGAAAGAAGATTGGTCATGGTGTTGGATTATAAGTTTTTCGAGTACAGTTTGAAAGTATCTGTTAAAATTTGAAACGTAATGGAGAAGAATGAAAAAAATTCGGTTTTTAATTCAGATTAGAGGATCAGCAAATTCATAATGAGTAAATTGAAACCTGCGTTTGGATTCCTTAATATAGAAACAGCTATGGAAAATTTAAAGATAAGCAATGCATTATTCCCAAAAGCATTGAAGACAAAATTAGGCTAACAGGTCTAGGCAGAAAACAAAGCTAATGAGTGTTAGGAACTTAGAAAAATTGTAAATTTCAAGCGTGCTCCTAATACTTGAAGCATAGATGTAAGTAATTAAGGACAAAGAATTTCAAGGATGCTTGTGAAAGAGACAAAATGAGTATAGGGAAGCCTCCCTAATTTAGGTTAACTAGAGAGAGCATATTTGTTGGAATTATGTGATGTTTCATTTCAAGACAGTTATACACTCTCCAGTAAATACAGTGGTATAAGCTTGTGGCTAATCAAAATGACAACAACCACAACAAAAGCCCTCTCTGTCTTGCTTTACGAATCCCTAATTTCTCCCTAATAATTTTACTCTAAGATGATCTACGTGGGGAGAGATTACAAAAGTTTGGCCTTTGATCATCCTAAGCAACTTGTACTGATTTAGAAAACAGTGGATTCACCTGAAGTCAGTGGGCAACTTTATTTGAATATAGGTCTCCTAATATACCTCTGTGACAAATTTATTACTATTTAAATTGAAAGGATCTTTTAAGATCACAGGTGTATTGGTGCTGAAACCCAGAAAGATGATTTCCAAGTGACTGAGTATTTCCATTGACATAAAACATTTTATTTTCTCTTAACAGTAAGGTTAAAGGGGAAGAAGAACAGACATTAAAGTTCAGGGCACCTGACTCACAGCTTGTGTCTCCACTGAAGAAAGAGGTCATAGAGTCCGGACATCCCCAGCCTGGGAGAGATAAGTGGGAGGAGAAGATAAGGGCTAGGAGAGGTGATTGCCGACTGGCTTTCTCTTCCCTGTTATCCCAGAATTTGGCATGCAGTCAGTGTTTCTTTAATTTTATGTTTCGCTTCTATGGATAGCACAGGGTTTGTGTGTTGTGTACTGGAGGGAGGAGAGGGAGTTCCTTCCATAGTAGCCACAAGGGAATGACATCTTTTTATGAGAAAGGCATTTTTCTCAATTCTTTCCTGAAAATATGGACAACATGTGAATAAATACTATAGGCGAAAGTTTTCCAGATAAAAAGTCTCAGACCATTTCCATTCATTTGAAAATTTGCACACGCACAAAGGACTGCTATTTACTGAACAATGCCATCACTGTTAGAAATTCCATCCTAAATTTTAGCAGAGTACGTATAAATCCCCAAATAAAGACAAGTTAAGGGAACAGAATGTACTTTTCCTTTCATTTAAAAGAATTCGTTATTGTTGTTGTTTTTAAATTCTGGGTAAAAATCCATCAATCACAGTTTCTTAGGAGTATCACAAGTATACATATTTGAAAACCCCGAAGGAGAGCAGTCGTAATAGAATGAGACAATTTTCAACATTCTAGAGCTCGATTTTCTTCTCAGAAACATTGCTAAATTGAAAGTAAAAGATACCACATTAAGAAATCCCACTTGCATTTAAAATATTGATAAAAATGATAATGCAAGCGCTATAGGAAATGTAATTGATAAAAATGTATTTCTACTTACGCATTTCTCAGCAAAGTAAAACATAACCCACATAACATATTCTGCCACCTCTTTTCCTGTCTGCAAATTCCTGTCGTTTGTGAAAATATGTGGCTGCTTAAGCTATCGATTGAAAATATGAAAATTGTGTTTTTAAAATGAATATTAAAGAAGGAGGTGGCAGGTGTAAATAGTACTGACCTCTCATTATACTGCACTTAGAACTCTTTCTTTCTAACATTACCTCACCCTTTGTTTTGCTGAGGTCCTGGAGGGCATGCAGAACTCTGCCCAGAGTAGGCTGTGATTTAAATGTTTGCTAAACAAATAAATAAGAAAATTAATTAAAGGTGGCCTACAAAGGTGAATTTCCAAAAACCCCATAATTTCAGTGGGCTAAATACCAGATGGTAAGGGTATTGGAGGCATAACATTACATGTTCTCATTTTACTTTTCCTCTCCAAAGCCCCACTCTATTTATTGCTGTGGCATCTGGCAGGCTTTCTTTTCTGGGCCCAGCATGCTCCACGCCATGTGTTAGCATTTTCCTGGAATGAAAGTCAAGGAAATACCATTTCTAAAAATATGCTTTATGGGTGTTTTAAAATATAATATTTCCTTTCTACTAGCTCATTTGCTTAGGGGTCCTGATAAATGACATTCACGCACAGAAAAAAAAAATCACAGTGAATCTGATTTTATGTATGCAACAAACATCACAATTGCCTTAACAAAGTGTGCAAACAGTATCCTCCTTTTCTGAGACATTTTATTTTTGTGGGTTTATGGCCACAGGCACTCCGTGCTCACTAAAAATAGGAGCCAAACATTTACTCAGTGCTTATTTATATCAAGAACTGTGCTTTACATATATTAGCAAGTATAGTCCCTTAAGGATCCTGTATAAAACGTATTATTTATCATTTTCGTTTTACAAATAAGGAAATTTAGACATCGACTCTTTATTTAAGCACTTTGCCAAGTTCACATGGCTAGTAACTTACGAGTTGGGATTGCTTTCTTTTTTTTTTCTTTTAACTTTTTCCTTTAATTTATTATTTATTGTGAAAGACTCAGTTTTTAAGGTTTTTTTTTCTTTTGCAAGATTTTACTATGCAAATGTTTAACCACACAGAAAAGTTAAAAGAAATTGGCAGTGAACACTCATATGCTTACCTCTATGCATCCCTGTTTTCATCCACGAATCCACTGAATTTTTGGAAACATTTCTAAGTAAATTGTAGACATCGCTACAATTCCCCCAAATGCTTTGGTGTATGTACCATTACTAGAATTCAAAGTTTTATGATTTCTTATATGATTCTTATTTTTTAAGTAAAAGTGTTAGGTAAAATTTACATATTTACATAAAATGCACAGATCTTAAGTGTACATTTCTATGAGTTCCAACAGTTATATACACCTGTGCTACCCAAATATCTATCAACCCCAGAAAATTCCCTCATACACCTTCCCAGCACATCCCCATCCCCGCCTCTAGAGTAAATCAGTTCTAGTTCTAGAACTCCGGATAAGTAGACTCATATACTACATACTCTTTCAAGTCAGGTTTCTTTTACATAGTATGTTTTTGAGATTAATCTGTTCTTGAGTCTGTCAGTAACTCATTTCTGTCTCTTGCTGAGTGATATTTGATTGCATAAATAGACAACAGTTTGTTAATCCATTCTTCTATGGATGGACACTTGTGTTCTTTACAGGCTCTATTTTGGATGAAGTTGCCATGAACATTCTTGAACAAGTCTTTCGTGAAGATATGGTTTCATTTCTTTTAGGCCAATATCTAAGAGTGGAATTTTAGTCATAGGTAGGTGTATATTGAGTTTTAGAAGAAATTACCATATCTTTGTACAAAATAGTTGTACCATTTTACATTCGCATCAACCATATATGATAGTTTTAGTTGTTACACATCTTCAACAGCATTTGGTCTTGTCAGTCTCTTTAATTTTCGCCATTCTGGTAAGCTAGAATTGGGTTTGCAGTGATATTTCATTGTGACCTAATATGCATTTTTCTTGATGACTAATATGCTGACATCTTCTTCATGTGCTTACTGGCCATATCTTCTTTCGTAAAGTGTCCATTGAAGTATTTGCCCATCTTTATATTGGGTTGCTTGTATGTATTTTTATTTTTGAGGTATAAAATATATATTCGTCTCCAGGATTTTATTAGATGTATACATTGCAACTGATTCCTTCCAATTCCAATGTATTGCTTGTCTATTCATTCTCTTAATGATGTTTTCTGTTGAGCAGAAGTTTTAATTTGGGGGGGGTGTAATTTATTGGGTTTTTTTTTCTTTCACAGGTACTGGCTTTTGTATCCTAAGATAACTTTATGCTCAAGTCAAAAAAATTCTGTGGTTTCTTTGAAAAGTTGTATAGTTTTAGATTTTATGTTTAGATTTATGATCCTTATTGAATTAACTTTTGTATATTATGTTTATTATGTTTTGTATATTATTTATTATCTTCTATATGGGATGTTTAATTCTTCCAACACTATTTTTGAAAAGCCTTTCCTTTCCTTATTGGAATGCCTTAGTGCTAGTCTCAAAAATCAAGTGACCACATAAGTGTGCACCTATTTCTGAGCTCTCTATTCTGTTCCATTGATTTTGTTGCTCCTTATGCTAGTACCACACTGTATTGATTACCGTAGCTTTACAGCCAGTCTTCAAGTCAGATGTGTAAGTCCTCCATTTTTGTTCTTTTATAAAATTGGCTTAGATATTGTATTTCTTCTGAAAATTCATGTAGATTTTAGAATTAGCTTACCAGTTTTTTTTGTTTGTTTTTTTGTTTGTTTTTTTTTTTGCCGTACGCAGGCCTCTCACTGTTGTGGCCTCTCCCGTTGCGGAGCACAGGCTCCGGACGCACAGGCTCAGCAGCCATGGCTCACGGGCCCAGCCGCTCCGCGGCACGTGGGATCCTCCCGGACCGGGGCACAAACCTGTGTCCCCCGCGTCGGCAGGCGGACTCTCAACCACTGCGCCACCAGGGAAGCCCCAGCTTACCAGTTTTAAAAATAATCAGTTTAGTCAGATTACAGTTGAGAATATGTTAAATCTAAGGCTCAGTTTGGAAAGAATTGACATCAGTATTGAGCCTCTCAATCCATAAATGTACATTCTCTTCATTAATATTTCTCAGCAATATTTTATAGTTTTTAGAGTATAATTCCTACATGCCTCTTGGTGCATTTATTACTAAGAATTCTATGTATTTTTAATAATTTAGGTGTAATTAAAATTTTTTAACTTCCAATTCGTTCCTGCTAATATGTAAAACTGTAAGTGTACTTTTATCCTGATAACCAAAATCAAACAAAGATACAGACCAATATTTGTTATGTATGTAGACTCAAAAATCTTCAACAAAATTCTGGATCGAATACAACAACATGTAGAGAGGATTATACACCATGACCAAGTGGGATTTATCTCAGGAGTGCAAGGTTAGTTCAAAATTCAGAAATTAATGAATGTAAGACTCCATATTCATAGAATAAAAGACAAAAACCATATGATCATCTCAATAGATGCAAGAAGAGCATTTGGCAAAATACCTTTTGTTAAAAACACTCAATGGGGGCTTCCCTGGTGGTTCAGTGGTTGAGACTCCGCCTGCCAACGCAAGGGACACGGGTTCGTGCCCCGGTCCAGGAAGATCCCACATGCTGCGGAGAGGCTAGGCCCGAGAGCCATGGCCACTGAGCCTGCATGTCCGGAACCTGTGCCCCGCAACGGGAGAGGCCACAACAGTGAGAGGCCCACGTACTGCAAGAAAAAAAATAAATAAATAAATAAAATAAATTAAAAAAATAAAAACACTCAACGAACTAGGAATATGAAGAAACTTTCTCAATCTGATAAAGAATTATCTATGAAAAACCCCCAGCTAACATCATACTTATTGGTGAAAGCCTGAAAGTTTCCCACCTGAGATCAAAAAACACAAGGATGTCTACTCTTGCCACTTTTATTCAGTAATTTACTGGAGGTTCTAACAAGGCAGTTAGGCAAGAAAAATAAATAAAGGGCCTCTGGATTGAAAAGGGACAAATAAAACAAACTCTGTTTACAGATGACACAGTCTCATATATAGAAAATCCTAAGGAGTTCACAAAAAAAAACTGTTGCGCTAATAAATGAGTTCGGCAAGCTGTAGGATAGAAGATTAGTACATAAAAACCAGTTATATTTCTATATGCCAGCAATGAGCAATCTAAAAATTAAATTAAGAAAATTTCATTTAAAATAGCATAAAAAATAACAAAATACTTAGGAAAAAATTTAATAAAAGAAGTGTAAGACGTGTACACTGAAAACTACAAAGCATGTTGAAAGAAATTATGACCTAAATAAATGGAGAGTTACCACATGTTCATGTATTCAGCATGTTATTTCTCAATATTATTGTTGTATAGTTTGTTGTCCCTGATCTTCTATTTCTTATTCATCCCATATTCCTGGCCTTTTAATTTGGTCCCAAGATTTTGCATCATCCGTTTTGGGCTTAAGACCCTGAAATTCACTTTTACAGCTTAGACAACTCTCTTGAAATTCAGAACCACATTTCAGGAGGTCTTTGAAGCATGTCCACATGGATACTCCATTTTAAATGCCTTATACTCAATTATTTTCTTCCCAAATCCTTTCCTCCCAGTGTATTTTCTGAGATAAAAAGACACCTTTACCCCATTACTTAATCCATATTTATCTCCATCTTCTCTCTCTCACTTTCCACATCCAGTCACTTAAGTTCTATTTATGAATCTTCTAAAATATCCCTCAAATTAATTCTCAGGTCTTTAATATCCTCTGGAGTACACAGCATCCTTTCTAACATTTGTTCTTACCTCAAGTCTCAGCCCCCTTCAACCCATTCCTCACTAAGTTAGAATAATATTTCTAAAAATATAAATATAATTAAGTCACTTTTCTACATTAAATAATTTAAAGATCTTCTCTTACAATGTTTGTTTTCAGGCTTTTTTCTATTATTTTAAAGTAATAGAATTTTGTTTTCAAAAGAAGTTTCAAATACTAGAGTCAAACAAATATGTAAATGGGTGGTGAGAGCCGAGTTTCTCTCTGTCAGGGTCTTTGCAGATAAGCAAGGAGGGAAAGCCAGAATGAACCATTTAGTACTGGGTTATAGTTGGACATGTTAGTATGAACTCATGTTTAGTGTAATATATATACAGATGGATGGATACAGAAACAATTATAGCTATGTATATATACCTGGGCTTGAATATATACATACATTCCTAACTCTTTCTGCTGAGAGGGCCTGGGAGCAGTGATACCCCAGTAGCATCTTAGCACACCCATGCCCAGATACTAGTTTCTAAATATCGTCCTCCATGAAAAGGAACTAGGGATCTTTGAAGAAATGGCTGGTTCTAGGGCTGGGGCAGTAAAAATACAATATACGACTGAATTATCTGGTTTGCCCTAAAACAAGAAGTGCTCAAAGAACAAAAAGATGGGGGCATGTCAAAGGAATAGAAGAGCCAGCCTAAAATAGTTGCCAATGGCAAAAGCTGGAGCAATTTGAGCAGCAAAATAGATAATACGGTATTTATTGTCCTATAATCTAAAATATAAAATAAATGTGCATGAGTTCATCCTAATATAAACAAATGATTAAATTAATAATCGGAGTAGAAGGGACAAACCTTCTTTGTAGAAGAATTCCAAATAACGTAGGTGGGTATAGCCCCCTCCAGGAAGTAAAGCTTACCCTCATCCTTCAGTGTGGGCTGGAGTGACTAGCTTCCAAATAAGAGAGTATGTGAAGAGGGCAAATAGTAACTTTACAGTGAAGAAACTCAGTATATACTACCTTAACCGAGCGATCAAGGTTAGCATTGCCAGTGCCAAGTCTTGTCGATGATATATGCCCCCTGATATGATGTGATGGAAAGTGTACCTCACCTCTGTGGTGTTCCTCCCAAAACCCATAACCCTAGTCTACTCACGAGGAAAACATCAGGCAAACCCAGAGTGAGTGTGAAATGCCTGGCTAATATTCCCCAAGACTGTATGACTAACAAGGAAAAACTGAGAAACGGAAAGAGACATGGTGTCAATATACGACTGAATTATCTGGTTTGCCCTAAAACAAGAAGTGCTCAAAGAACAAAAAGATGGGGGCATGTCAAAGGAATAGAAGAGCCAGCCTAAAATAGTTGCCAATGGCAAAAGCTGGAGCAATTTGAGCAGCAAAATAGATAATACGGTATTTATTGTCCTATAATCTAAAATATAAAATAAATGTGCATGAGTTCATCCTAATATAAACAAATGATTAAATTAATAATCGGAGTAGAAGGGACAAACCTTCTTTGTAGAAGAATTCCAAATAACGTAGGTGGGTATAGCCCCCTCCAGGAAGTAAAGCTTTACCCTCATCCTTCAGTGTGGGCTGGAGTGACTAGCTTCCAAATAAGAGAGTATAGTAACTTTACAGTGAAGAAACTCAGTATATACTACCTTAACCGAGCGATCAAGGTTAGCATTGCCAGTGCCAAGTCTTGTCGATGATATATGCCCCCTGATATGATGTGATGGAAAGTGTACCTCACCTCTGTGGTGTTCCTCCCAAAACCCATAACCCTAGTCTACTCACGAGGAAAACATCAGGCAAACCCAGAGTGAGTGTGAAATGCCTGGCTAATATTCCCCAAGACTGTATGACTAACAAGGAAAAACTGAGAAACTGTCACACATCAAAAGAGACGGAAGAGACATGGTGTCTCGATGCAGTGTGGTGTCTTGGATTGGATCCTGGAACAGAGAAAGTGCACGAGTGGAAATACTGGTGAAACACAAATGTAGTCCAGAGTTTAGTTAATAGCGAGGTACCAATGTTGGTTTCTCAGTTGTAACAAATGTGCCGTGGTGGTAACATAAAGACATTAATATTAGGGGAAACTGAGTGAGGTGTTTATGGGAACTCTCTGTATTATCTTTAAAACTTTTGTAAATCTAAAATTTTTCCAATTTCAAAAGTTATTTAAAAAATTTAGAAGGCCCAACAGAAGACACACATTGGCAAAGGTACTGTGGTTGAAGCAGAGTTTCGGGGCCCAGAGTCCCGACTGGCCGGCCTCTCCTTCACTCTTTTCACGCCTTCCCAATCTGTCTCCCTCCCTTCCCGGGACCCGAGGGTTCCCTGGCATGTGTATTGCAAACTACTGCCCCATAGAATGAAATCCCAAGTCCTAGACATGTCTTCTGGGGCCCTGCACGTTCTCACCCTTGCCTAGTGTTCACCATCATATGTTGGCTTTCTTGCCTCTTGTGTTTATTTCATTCATTTACTCTGGAGGCGATTTCTTTTCCTCACTCAGACCACGACCTTCTTGTTGATTTTGTACATGCTCCTCTCTCAGCTTGGAAGATTTTTCTTAAGCTTGTTCATCATTCATTTACTCTGGAGGCGATTTCTTTTCCTCACTCAGACCACGACCTTCTTGTTGATTTTGTACATGCTCCTCTCAGCTTGGAAGATTTTTCTTAAGCTTGTTCGGTCACAAAAACTCTTCATTTTGTGCCCTCTTTATATGGTCCTAGAATGCAGCTCAAGAGTCTTCTCTCTGAAGTCTCTAAGAGAAAGGGAGGTGCTCTGAAACGATTTCTACAGTAACACGTAGAAATTGGCTGTGTGCGTGCAACTTTCCTCCAATGGTTGACAGACTCCTTAAGGATATGTTATTCATCTCTCTCTGCCAAATATCAAGAAGTGCCTAGCGCATAGTAGGTATTCGATAAATGTCGAATGGATGGATGGATGGATGAATAATAGTAGCAAGTTTATTAAAACAAAATTGTTTTTGAAGCATTTGTATTTATTTGAATTTAGTTGTTCTAAAGCTTCACATTCAACATTTTAATAAACAAGTTGATCCCAGTTTGCCAGCTTAAAAAGAAAAACTTTGGGTTTTTCAAGAGTAAGTAAGCCTTTTCTTTTAAATTTTTAATTGGCGTATAGTTGCTTTACAATGTGTTAGTTTCTACGGTACAGCAAAGTGAATCAGCTATACGTATACGTATATCCCCTCTTTTTTGGTTTTCCTCCCCATTTAGGTCACCACAGAGCACTGAGTAGAGTTCCCTGTGCTATACAGTAGGTTCTCATTAGTTATCTATTTTACACAGAGTATCAATAGTGTATATATGCGAATCCCAATCTCCCAATTCATCCCACCCCCCTTTCCCCCTTGATATCCAAATGTTTGTTCTCTACGTCTTTCGTCTCTATTTCTGCTTTGTAAATAAGATCGTCTACACCAATGTTTTTCAGATTCCACATATATATATTAGTATACAATATTTGTCTTTCTCTTTCTAGCTTACTTCAAAAGTAAATAACAGTCAATTCAATCAGTATGTATATACAAAATATTGAGGGCAGTTAGGTTTTATGCCTTTAAATTACAGAAACATCGACATGGTGCTTACTTTACAGTAAATGAAACAGGTGCTGTAATGTGCCTTTTCAGGCTGCGGGTGTTAGAAGGAGTTGTCAGTAAAGCTGGCCACGTACATTTGTCTTCATTAGTCATTCCAGGGTGATGCTTTCTGATGCAGGTGGCCCAGCTATTGTCAGGCACTTTAATTTGCCAATTATTATACCCATGGCTAAGAACAGATAGTGATGAGTTTCACATTTTGCTCACTGGGCAAGCTTAATGTTCTTGTCACCTTACATTGAGTTTTAAATGTGCAAAGCATAAGGAGTGTCAAACGTTTTTCTCAGACTTGGGGGTTGGGTGTGTGTGGGAGGGTCGTACCTAGTAACTTGAGTTGCTTCTGGACACAGAAATTGAAGGGCCTGATTGATTAATAAAAGAGCAAAATAATATGGCAAAAGTACATCCAGGAAGGTAACATGTGTGTACGTGTGTACATTCCCTTTCTCGACATATTTCATCCCTTAGACGTCTCTTTTTCTTTTCTTTCACAGAAGCACCACTTGCTAGTTTATGGTATCTGCATGCTAGCTTGGATGGGTTAGATTACTACTATTTAAAGAAACAGAACGGTAGGATGTTATTTACAAGATAGCACTCAACCTTAATAATTTCCTTCTTCGAATATCCTCAGGCAACACAGGTTACCCAAAACGCAGAATGAGATGCATCCTAAAATTGACATAATGAATATTCACTACCTTATGTTTTAGGCAACTTGGCTCCAGCCTGACTCACTAATGCCTTCTTTTAAAAATTGCAGTAGGGAGGGAGAAAAGCTCCCTTTGGAAAAAAACTAAAACCACACTGGTCTGCTGTTCTTTTGCTTAATTGCCTGGGAGTGAAGTTGACTCATGTATGGAGACTTAACCCAGTACCACTATTAGAAAAGATTATTTAACATTATAAGAAGGCATGGGAGAATATCAGGCACACAGTGTCCCAAACATAAACTTTATTTCCTATCCTCTCGAAGAAGTTGTTTGCATATAATGTTCACACCACTGATAACAGAAAGTGTATTTAATAACTACTCAGAATTAATATGCTGTAGTATGCATGGCTGCCTAATTTAATTTATCTCTGATTAAGCCTATTATGTTTGAGATCACTTTACAGAAGAGATTTTTTTTTTTTTGGCCAGCTGTAAGCCTATTTGAATTGTAATATAAGTTAATAATGTGTGAAATACCAGTGGTGCCTACTTCTCAGTGTTCCTTTTGCCAACTGACTTCCTGACATGATGCGTACCCAGATCGTTCATACCCATACCCATTTAGTTCCTATCTTGCATGAAGGCCAGATATTGGAATAAATATGAAAATCAACTATTTTAGGGGTCAAGGACAAATGGCACAGTGTTGCTTTAATTCTGAAATCCAGAGAGAAGGCCATCGCATTATAAACGTGATTGAAAAATCAATGACTGATAATCACGTAACATGACATAAAAGACAACACATAACTTTTGCATGATTTTTGTCCTACGTGTATTCCCTCAACATTAACTACTCATCCGATCAGATAGAGTGGGAACCTCAAGGGTTTGGCAGTGAACTAAGCAGCTCTTGCCTTGATGCCTGGGTAATTAGGTCTCTCTGGTGGGCCCAGCATGAGAGAGGGAAGGGACTCGTATGTTGCTGCTGTTCTGTGGCTTGTTCTCTGTGTTGCACACCAAGCTTGTCTTTAATGCTTCGGCTCAACCAACTGTTCCATCTGCCAGGTTAGTTCTTCATTTCAATGTCAGGAGTGGTTATCACCAAAAAAAGTGATAGGGCTAATTATGACCCCTTGCTTAGCATGTGAACTTTATTATTTGTGTGTATGTTTAAATTTGGTCGTCCGATTGCTTCTTACCCACGCTCTGCTTGGAAGGCCCTTTCTGGCCTTCTCGTTAGCATCCTACCTAGCCCTCAAAGGCCTTCTTTAAATCCTACCTGCTCTGTGCAGATTTCCCAACCGTCTCAGGCCATAGCTGTTTCCTCTTTGAGCTCCCCGTGAGGTCCTCTGCTTGATCATTTAGTCACCTTCCTGTGTTTTACAGTGAGCTGCCTGAAGGCAGAGGCCCTGAGTTTGAAATCTCTGTGGTCCCCCAGTACCTGCCTAACACAGTTTCTTGTGCAAAAAAATTATGTCAGTAGGTGGTGGTGATTGATAGTCATGACAAGGGAGAAATGTACCCTGAACCCTAGGTGAATACATTTAAAGTTAGTTTGTGGGTTCTCATTTGTTTTAAATATGAAGTGGAAACTTGCAGGCAATATTTTAAAAGTCAGAGATAATAAAGTAGATTTCTCCTTGCTTTGAACGGCTCTTGCTAGACCTATAGTTTGAATCTCAGAATGGATGCAAAGCAGTGTTTCTTAGCCCTGAGTAGCAGTAGAATAAGCACGGAATTTTAGACATATGTGCCGGTGACTGGGACTTACCTCCAGATCAGTTAAACCAGGGAATAGTATCATTTAAAAAAAAAAAAGAAAAGAAAAGAAAGCTAACCAGATGATTTTAGTAAGAAGGCAGAATTGAGAACCACTGGTGCAAGAGAAAGTTAAGGTCATTAAATGCATTCATCCATCTGCTGTTGGATGGCTTTCTACAGCTGTTTAGCGATGAAAGAAGAGTGCTTCTAATAGGAGGATTAAAATGGCAACTTTCTGATGCAGGCATCCATTGCCACTTCCAATCCTTCTCTCAAGCTACCAACCAAGGTGACCCACAATCTCCATTTGTCAGGGACTGTGCTAGTTTTAGCACAGGAGGTCCTACACAGTGGGAAGCCCCTCAGTCGGTCACCCTACTACTAACACACTCATCCTTCGGATTCTACAGAATTGTTTTCTGAAAAACTTCCTCTTGAGAAGAAGGAAAAGTATTTTGGGGGTGGAAATAGAGTATTTTATGAAACTATAGAAATAATTAGAACACTTTCAAACCTTAGCAGCCTTGAGGGGCGGGAGACATATCAAGAGAGAAAGGAAACACATTGCAACAGGTTCTAATAGAATTCCTACAATTCAAATGAAACAGGGGGGCTTCATTGCATGTAGTTAATTAAAGAACATCAGAATATTCATTCACTTTTATCTCCACTATGTAGATAAATTAAGAATGATTTTGTAATGTAAGAAGGCATTATGGAGAACAGTATGGAGGTTCCTTAAAAAACTACAAATAGAATTACCATATGACCCAGCAATCCCACTACCGGGCATATACCCTGAGAAAACCAAAATTCAAAAAGAGTCATGTACCAAAATGTTCACTGCAGCTCTATTTACAATAGCCCGGAGATGGAAACAACCTAAGCGCCCATCATCGGATGAATGGATAAAGAAGATGTGGCACATATATACAATGGAATATTACTCAGCCTTAAAGAGAAACGAAATTGAGCTATTTGTAATGAGGTGGATAGACCTAGAGTCTGTCATACAGAGTGAAGTAAGTCAGAAAGAAAAAGACAAATACTGTATGCTAACACATATATATGGAATTTAAGGAAAAAAAATGTCATGAAGAAGCTAGGGGTAAGACAGGAATAAAGACGCAGACCTACTGGAGAACGGACTTGAAGATATGGGGAGGGGGAAGGGTGAGCTTTGACAGGGCGAGAGAGAGTCATGGACATATACACACTAACAAACGTAGTAAGGTAGATAGCTGGGGGGAAGCAGCCGCAAGGCACAGGATAATTAGCTCGGTGCTTTGTGACAGCCTGGAGGGGTGGGATAGGGAGAGTGGGAGGGAGGGAGACGCAAGAGGGAAGACATATGGGAACATAAGTATATGTATAACTGATTCACTTTGTTATAAAGCAGAAACTAACACACCATTGTAAAGCAATTATACCCCAATAAAGATGTTAAAAAAAAAAAAGAAGGCATTAAATGGAAATCCCAAATTTGTAAATATAATCAACTAAATTATAAGCTACTTGAGGCTAGTTATTTTTAAAAGTAAGAAAACAGAAGGCTGTTACTGAAGGCTACATGGAAAGTTACTGACAGAGCATCTGGCTCCTAGATCTTTTTCTGGTAAGTCCTTTGGCCTCTTTCCTACTATATCCTTTCGTTCCCAGCAAACACTTTGCACAGTCTTTTCCTTTCAGATAAAAGTAAATGTTGGTAGATTGATAGAAAAAGTGAACATATTGTGCTATTAGAAATAATTTAACTGGTGGATTTGTAATTGTAGCATGAAAATGTATTCATCATGAACACACATTTGAGTTTTATTCTGGTTATCACGGTTCAGTCCTGCAGTCTAAGGATTAATTTATCCCACAGTTATTTTCCATTCCAGTCACGTTGATCACCAAGCAGCCAGTCCGCTCACTACATGGTTGATTCATTTCATTCACTGATTGCCAGCATTGCCAGATGTGTCCCAGTAATATGTCTGTCTTCATTGGCAGCAGTTCAGTGGATGCTTTGGTGATCAGCTGCTCAAGACATTGACAGTACCGCATAGATGAAATGTTAAACTATACTTAGAAATATCTGGTTTCACTGGAATGGCGATAGATTTTTCTCCCACTCTAAAAGTTATATGCTGCTGTACACGTCACGTTTACCCTTCTTTCCTTAACCAAACATTTACGTGAAGTAGTAAAACTCAGAGCAGTATATTGTAGAATGAGAAACCGCAGATCAGCTCATCCGTCTTTTCCAAACTATGTTACTATTTGGGGGGAAAAATGGGGAGGATTTGTAGGCGGATAAGTTTGTAATATGCCAGGTAAAACAAAATCAAGCTGCTGCCTTAAATGGGGGAGGGGGCAAGCATGGCATGAAGGGGTCACATTCCAAAATTATCCAGCCACAGAACTCTTTATTGTGAACATCTGGAGGGACGTCATCCAACCTCCTAATTTTATAGTTAAATAAACTACAAAAAGGTTAAGGAACTGATCCAAAGTCAAATACTTTGTTTAACTTTTTTTCCAGGCCTCCTCCCCACACCCCTATTCTCACAATGCTTTCCCTAATTACCTGTAAGAACTTCCCCGTTGCTTTTCAGTGGCTGACAAGTTGCTTCTAGCTGACCGGCACACCAGTGATCTGATGCCTAAAAATGGAAGTGAAAACCCTTCACTTAGAGCGTGTATTTTTAGAGTTAAGGTGTCGATATCTTCTCATGTTCTGATTTTAATAGCTTTTATTTATTGGACACCTACAATATGTCAGGTTCTTTATATGCATTTTACAATTTCATCCATATGACAACCTGCAAAATATATAATAGTATGTCCATTTTCCTTGTGGGGAGGTTATCAGCTCCCTGAAGGTCATACATTCAATAAGTGGAAGAGTCGGGATGCAAAACAAGGTCAGTCTGACGACAAAGTTTTTCATCTTATCAAAAGCTCAAGGATGGGATTACAGCTACGTTAGAAGCATTCCTGTTGACAACATGGTTAACTTTTTAGAAGCTTATTGGCCCATAATGGAGTGTGGCACAGAATAAAGAGGATGACATAATTTTAGGTAGACGAATTTGTAAGAAATATACTCAGGAAAATAAAAATATCTTCAACTAATGTATTAAAAGGATAACCAGCAAGCTGACTTAAATTTTTTTGAGGGATGAAGTGAGGAATGC